>NW_027063778.1:0-30785 GCF_032884065.1 Artemia franciscana
TGGTTAGAGTAGGTTCTTTTAGGTTATGTATTTGATATATGCTATGCTTTCCCCCCCTCCCCCCTTTAATGTGCAAATTTATTGCAAAAATTTGTTTCTAAACTATTATATTTCATTATGATTAACCTAACATCAATTCCCAAGTTTGTTCTAGCTAACAAGGAAGTTCCCATAATTTTGCCCATAGACCCATCCCTAAAGCTTCATTTTCGTAACCTAACCCTGTCCCATGATAGCCGTAGTAGCTTAAGTAGAATTTTACAAATGTTCAAACTAAATTCTTCCAAATAGCCTACCCTATCAATTATTTAGCCTACAAAATTTCTAAAATTATCAAATGTCAATTAAAGCCCAAGAGTAAAAGTAGCCTTAGTTTTAAATAGTTCAAGGTTGTAATATCTATGATGTAATTAACCAAGCAGAGTGATTTGTAACGTTTTGATTTAGTCACCTTTTGCTATCTTGGAAAGGGATTAGGTTAGGAAAATTAAACTCAATAATGAATCTAGGGACCAAAACATAATCTGAGAAGGCAATACCAAGCTTCCATGTTAACCCTCTTCTGATTTCAAAGTCTAAGAAATTTGCCTGCTTTATAGAAATTTTGAACTATTGAAATTTTGACAAAACAACAAATTACATTAATTTTTAGTTATCAGCTTCTTTATTTTATAGTTCAGTTCTGAAAATGCAATTCCTGTAATTTGAGTAGAATTTTAAGCCATGTCTATGATTTTTTCTAAATTAAAGAAATGCAACCTACTTGCACATCTTTGAAACCTTATCAATTAGAATTTTGCAAAGATGTTAAGCTGAAAACAGTTCCTGTATTTCATTTGTTACTTGTCTGTTATAGTGCTAACCTCAGATTTCTTTATCTAAGTAGAACCTGTTTCTCTGATGCTCAATCCTATTGAAATATCACAAAATATGATGAAAACATAATACTTTATTAACAACATTATCAAAATATTTAATTCTTTATTCATAACAGGCCATAGATGATCATTTGTTAAACTACAGATAAATGAAACAAATGGCATTTGGCTATAATCAAACCACATATTGACATGCAAACCATGTTTTTTCTGACATGCCTTTCTCATACAGCTCCAGCAAGGCTTTTTATCAAAAAGTATAAAATAATTTTGTGTCCATTGACAAACTGTTTTGTTTTGGGCATCAGCCCCTTAACTTGGATAAATCTAATTGCCTCTTCTAGACCAAACACAAAGATTTACAAAGACCAAATTTTCATTTTAACATCTGTGGTCAGACACTATTCTAATGCAGATTGCAAAGAAAAAAAAATATACATGGTATAAAAAAAAAAACAATTCTACATAGGGTGTACTTAGATGAAGAATTTGAGGTTGGCACTATAACAGACAAGTATCATTCATTTAAGCAGATGATATGTTTTGCAAGGTTTCACTTTCATAGCATTTTAAAGGTCATCAAAGTTTACTGTCCTCTTTACAGACTTTAGTCTGTAGACCTATCCCTGAAAGTTTCATTTTCATGACAATCCCTTTCATGATAGCAAAAAGTGGCTAAACTAGAATTTTTCCAATATATTCCCAAAATAGCTGATTGAAGGTAACAAATTTTTTTTTGTGGTGAATTAAGGGGTAAATTATGAAGGAAATTGTAGACAAGCTACTTTTTGTTATCCTATCTATATTAGGAAAATGGAGCTTTCAAGTGCCTCAAGAGGGCACTTCAATAAAGAAGCATGGATGCTCTGAAAAGCAGATGAACATTTACTAGATGTTTTTAGAGAAATTGCCTATGGATTGTTCTGGATACCCTGTCTACTGACCCTATTTCAAACTGTAGGCTGTACAAAAAATATAGTTCAATCCTGCTTTTTAGGGCTGTAGTGAAAAAAAGGCTGAGATGGCTAGGCCAGGTTCTGCCTGATGACATATTGCCAAAGATTGTCCTTGTCTGTCTACTTTTCTAGGGCTAAACAGAAAACAGGTTGTCCTTGTCCAGAATGGGAGGGTGTCATAAATAAAGATTTAAAGGAAATGGGAACTTTCCAGGGAAGGTGTAAAGATGGAGGCTTTGAATAGATTGGGTTGGAGGAGGAGCATGCATAGCTGTGTTGGCCCCAGGCAGCTTGGTGCTGAAGTGAGATATTAGTAGTAGTAGTAAATAAAGAACAAGAAACTGGTTACAGCTTCTGACTTTTGATCAATCCCAATTTGTAAGGTTTAAAATTTCTACAAACAGAATTTCAAAATTGCATATTAAGATGTAAGAATTGTTTTCTTAATATATTTCCTTATGTGGAGGTAGCTATCTAAGCAATTATCATAATTCTATTTTTTAAACTAAAACCTCCTGAAAAAAAGAAACTGAAAAATTGGGTTTAATGTTGTTTTGTCAACATTTCAATAGGTAATAGACTTGTTAAGTAGAAAAATTTACAAAACTTATATGTAAAAAGATGGTTAGCATAATAGCTTGGATAAACCTTCCCAGAGTATTTTTTGCACTGTGTTCATTGCTTAAAGTTTAATTTTCCTGACCTAATCCCATTCCAAAACAGTAAAAAGTAGCTTGTCTAGAATTTTATCATTTATTAACTTGTTTAAAAGGAGGTTTCAGCTATTTGTGCTAGACCAACCTAGTTTTTTCATGTATCCTTCTAGTTTTTCAATAAGGCTGTATTTTAGCTTTGGATGATGTATCTTCAATTTCTGTAGGATATTTCTCTAGCCTTAGTTCCTAACATCTATGTCCAAGAATAAGCTTGAGTTAGGACAAATTGTTTTGCTATACACCAGGGTTCCTAGTTATTTTAGGCTTAGTCTTCTTGACATATTCCACTCTATGTCTTATATTGCCAGATTTTCACTCCCCCGCTAATCTCACTGATGCCAACAGCCCAAGCCTAGTCTGCTTAAATTTAAAGGTCTTGTTAGTTTTGGTGGCCTAGGTTTCTACTTTTGATGTTCTGTAAGTATTAGAGGACAATTGGAGTAAATTTGAAGATGTTTTTATGGTAAAGGTCTAGGTTTTCTGTTATTGAGAAGAAAACATGTTAAGAAAACAATTCTTAGGCTACTTGATAATATGCAGAATAATTTTAGCTACCACATTGTGAAACCATTTCCGCAAAAATTTACCCCACCCTTCTTCCCTGATGTGAAATTATAAAGACGAAATTGTGAAATTGTGTATATCCAATGGGTACCCATTCGGGGGGGGGGGGGAGGAATGTACCCCTTGAAATCTTGTAATTTGAAGTATAAGAAAATCAATGTAAATAGAAAAGAGTGGCTAAAAATCATGGAATAAAGTGTGTTTGCTCATGATCTGATTCCTTCCTATAGGCTTTGATCCTTAATAGGAGTAAGACAAATTCTAATTAGTTTTCCCTGAGACACTGAAAGTTCCCATCAATGCAAGTATCCTCTCTTGTGGTTTCCAAGTTCTGTAGTAAGTCTCCAATTTCTTCAAAAATAGTAATGCACAATAAATTGTCAGATTTGATGCAAAAATCTTCAAATGCTTCCTAGTATAGAATTGATAGAGCCTGAAGAACTAAAGTACAAGCAGCAATGGCTTTATAATATGGTTTTCCACACATCACTTTGTTTACAGTTACTTCTAGTAGAATTTCAGCCTCATTAATCAGCTCCTCTAAGCCAGAGCCCTTCATTATATTACCAATTGTAATCATAAAATTCATTAAAATATGAAGACCACCCATTCTGAGGACAATGTCAGAATATACAGCCAGATTTTTCACTGTTAAGGCGTGTACAACTCTATATAAAGCCTGGTCACATGTGACAATGGTATAATTCAATCCTAGTTCTTTGAAATTTTCTGGAAAGTCTTAATGACTTCTTCCACAACTGCTGGGTAGAGGGAGAATGGGGAACCGCTGGAAGATACCCAATCTTGGAAATATGAATATCAACCTTATTGTCATATGCAGTTGAGAAACATTTGATACCAAAATAAGGTGGAGATTCTGCTGAATCACTTGACACATTCATGAGCTGTATTTTTAACGCTCTACAAACAATCCATATTGTAAAATAAAGTCTGAAATGGAAACCTTCTGAGCAGCTGGTAAACCAATGAGATCTCTACATTTTGCAGTCACCTTTATTTTTCGTTTTAGGTACAACTTGCCAAACTTTCCTGGCTGACAAGAAGTTAAGTTGAACTAATTACAGCTGACATTACAAATTAACCGTTTAGCTGAAACAATTATAGTAGATTGTGCTCTAAATTGACGCCTGGAGTTCTATCAGAGGGAAAGAAGCCCTCTGCCAGGTTGTCAAAGGTAAAAGCCAACAACACAACTTTCCCTAAAAATGGGTGAGGATAAACTCCTCTACACTCCATTGAGTTTATAAAAGTTCTGATAAAAGGCAACAAAACACTTGCCGTCAGAAGGGGGATGGGCCTCCTTGCCCTCTTTATGAGGTAAATTGGATATATTATTTTTTCCCCAAAATAACCTTTTGCCTCCCCACTATCTGCAGCCCTTCCAACCTTCACTCGATTAGTATAATTGTAATAAAACCTACTGCTCACATTCTCTCAGAAATAGGTAGGGTAGGGCCTCCAAATTTGTCTGCCTCTCCAGCCACCTTCAAGTTGATAAAAGCATTTGGTACTTATGCTCTCAGAAACTTGTTAGATTTTCTCATTATTCTCTGTTTCTTGATGACTATGAGAAAGTTAATACGAGAAACAATGATTCAGCTGTCTTTGCGAAAAAGTTAATGACCATTCCAGTTACCTGCTGTAGTTACTTTTGAACAAGCTGGAACAGGACAAGTCACAAAAATATCTTTTTGTTTTTTCACTTTTTGGGTGACTTGGAACAAACCTTGGAAAAAAAGCTTAAATCTGCTTTGCACATAATATAATTATGAAATGAAATGGAATAAATTTAATTGGCAATCAAGGCTGTCTAATGCAAAGTGTAAATTAGCCTTTCTTGAATCCATTTGGAATGTAGACACAAGCTTGGTTTATTGTCTTCAATGGAAACAGCTTCACTGATCAGTCTCCTCTGTAAGGTTGTAAAGCTTACTGCAATGCCCAGCTTGTTTAAAAGAAGAAAGAAAGCTTTGCTTCTGGTCTTGTAGTGCAAATGGACAGAGAATGCAATATGTTTGGGGGTGGCAAGCCCCTAGGACTGGAAAAAAATGTCCTGAGTTAAATTTAGAACCTTCTCTCTTGTACATTCTGCCAAACTGTACTACGTTTTGCTGTCTACAGGGGGATCTGAGAGGTCCCTGACCAAAAATACAATTTTGTTATAGAGCAAAGGTGGAACTATACAGTCAGCTGTATTGTAAGTCAAATCAATGCTACCTTTGCTTTTTTTTGAATTTCTTCACACTTTCAATTAATTCAGTCTTGTCCTTAGTCATTAAATAAAAGAAGTGTTTATTTTCCTCCATGTCAAATATATTACTTATTCCACTAGGACCAGCATTTTTTGACCCTGACGACTGCAAAAATCTTTGTTAAGTTCTATGTTCACTTTCTTTATCATCATTTTTTATGCCAATATACTAACTACAACCAAGTTCAACATCAATTGATGTCACTGATTCAGGAGATTGTCCAGTACATCAGATTTACCACATTTAAATTAGAGGAGTCACTGTTTTCATCATCTGAATCTATCAGAATTCCATTGTATTCAAATTCTCTTATCATTTCCTTCACTTATACAGCCATAAGCCCAGGAAAAACTGTTCCTTTTATATTAAAAAATGTGCCGTTTTGAGGGTCAAGAAACTTAATAAGCTGCTTTCTAAGATATCTATTTAAATTTCTCTTTAAGCCAACGCTTCTACCAAACAAGTGTATTTTCTATCAAAACCTTGCTGAGCTTTTCTTTCAGACCTGAAAAGTGGTACATTCTCCCTTACTTGAACTTAGATTCAATCCCTTCTTTTTGTTGCTTTTTTTGTTTACCTATTGAAGATAACTCCACTGTTATTTTGTTTAGCTAGTGAAGTTCCAAGAAGCGCAAATGTTTACCAATTCCGTTATTAAGATAAAAATTACGTCAATCAATTGCTTTTAGACATGACAATCCCGAAAGTGCAATTTCCCATGAAAAGCTGTTATTTTGAAGGTGATAGGAAGCATCTATTTGAAGGCGATAGGAAGCACCATATTTTGATACCTTGTCAAAGATAACTTCTGAAAAATTCATGCTGCTGATGTCGGGTCAGAGAGCGAGATCTGTTTTCATAGTTTAGGAAAATTAACAGTGCAATGGATTTATAGATATTAACCCTAAAAGTGATAAAAGTGATTAAGATGATTTGGTATCTTCAAGGATGAACTTATTTCATCCAAACTTTGTACCCAAACTATTTAAAATTGATTGGGTGGTCTTGCCATAACTTGTTGAGGTTAGGTTACCCTAACTTGTAGAGCTTGGATTGGAGATCAGAAAGAAAACCATAGAGGAAAATGAAAAGTTTTGTTATACCTTATAAGTGAAGGAAGATTTTATTTTGTGATTAAGAATTATCAACAGTACTAAAAGGATTAAAAAATAGTAAGGCTCCAGTTGCTGAAAGTGTGGTAAATGATTTTCTTAAATATAGTGGCCCTGAGGTTAGAAATAAGCTACTGAACATTATGAAAATGATTTTTGAAAGATGGGATATACCTAACGATTTTAGAAAAACCCTAATTACACCACTGTATAAGAAAGGTGATAAGAGTGAGTGGTAATTATTGAGGTATTAGTATGGCCTCTGTAGGTAGCAAATTACTTAATAATATGATACTTTGTAGACTGATAGATGCTGTAGAAAAAGTTTTGAGAAAAGGATAGTGCAGGTTTAGAAAATCTAGAGGATTTATTGACCCCAATTTTACTCTTAGTTTAATTATTGAGAAATGCCTGGTTTATCAAATACCTTTGATTCTCAGTCCTGTAGATTATGAGCAGGCGTTCGACTCTGTTGGTAGAAAAGCTTCAGCAAAGGTCTTATCCTTGTATGGTATACCAGACAAATACACTAAAGCAATTAGGGCTATGAACAAGAATAACATTGCTGCGGCTAAGGTAGGAAATGAGTTTAGTAGCTGGTTTCGTATTAAATCAGGAGCTAAGCAGAGTTGTGTAATATCCCCCTTATATGGATCATTTTGTAGGCCGTTTTCTTAAGGAGCAAAGGAAAGGGAATGGGAGACCACGGAATAAAATGGGGAGCAGAAGCTCTGCTGGACATAGATTATGCTGATGATTTAAGCATCCTAGATGAAAGTATGATGAAAATGAATGAACTTTTAGAGTTTGTGTAACTTCAGTGTGCTAGAAGAGGTTTGAAAAATAATGTCAAGAAGACTAAGTCACTAAGGCTAGGAATAAGTGAAAATTAAAATGTTACGTTGGGTAACGAAAAGAATAATCAGGTGGGCAGTTTCATTTACCTTGGTAGCATTATTAGTAAAGATGGTTAGAGCAGTGAAGATGTTAAAAGTAGAATAGTCAATGCTCAGGGTCTCTTTTCACAGCTAAAAAAAAGTTAGGAAGAATAGGAAGATAAATGCAAATCAAGATTAGAATGTTAGAAGCTAAAGCGATGGTAGTAGTCCAATATGGCTCTAAAGCATGGGTTTTCCGAAAAGTGGATGGAGATTTGCTAGATGTTTTCGAGAGAAATTACCTACGAATTGTTCTGGGTGCCTGGCCCAATGACTGTATTTCATACAGTAGGCTCTTCAAAAAATATAGTTCGATCCCGCTTTCTAGGGCTATAATGAAAGAAAAGTTGCGATGGCATGGGCACGCTGTGCAGATGAAGGATGACAGATTGCCGAAGATTGTCCTTTTCGACCAACCGCCTAAAATTAAACGGAAAGCTAGCCATCCTTGTCTGGTGTGGAAGGACGTCATAAAAAAGATTTAAAGGAAATGGAAACTTCCTGGGAGGGTGTAAAGAGGAGGTTTTGGATGGATTGGGATAGAGGAGGAGCGTCCGTATTTGTGTTGGTCTGAGGCAGCTTTGTGCTGTTGTGATTTACTAGTAGTAGTAGTGTGCACATTGATTAGACGGTGTTTTGAATGATAATTAGAAAGAGACTAGACGTCTTCTTTATTTTAAACTAGCTTTTCAAGGTGTTCGTAGGTTTAAGACCAGTGCTGTCACTTACTTGAAGTACTACTTAAGTAAAATTTTCCATTACTTGTACTTGTACTTAAGTAAAAACTCTTGGGTGTACTTATTACTTGATACTTAAGTAAGATTACGAAATACTTATTACTTAAGATACTTTTAATGTACTTGTTTTTCAAGTACTTTACCTTTGACATGAAAATTTTGTGTGTGTGTGCTTTGGCAATGTACAAGAAAACATCACCTTTAGATTTAGAGCAAACTCAGATATAGCTTTTGTGTGTCTGTGCTTTGGCAATGTACAAGAAAACATCATCCTTTAGATTTAGAGTAAACTCAGATATAGCTCCAAGCCCTATTTTTGGGTATGAAATAAGGTATTGGTTTTTGACGAAAAAAAAAATTCTAGTATGATTAACACTTGGTTTAGTTTTTGTTTAAAAGTTATATAACAAAGAAAATTGAAATTATTTCACTGTTCATTGGTCGACAGTGAGCTAAAATCCCTTGCTTTGTGCTAAATGTTGCATTCTGTAGTCCATTTGGGCTTATATTTCTGATATTAGTGTTTAGGTTTTGTCATCTCGTCAACTGAACCAGATTTCTACCATGTCATCATCTTCAGGACCATATTATTGGTAAAACTACTGAAGCTATGAATCTTTGCCCATCTAAATGTTGTCTGCAATAAACAAGTCTAGGGAATTCTAGCTCGATCCAATGCAGTGGTATTTTGTCATATTCGTTCCAGCAAATTCAGGTATTCAGACGAATGTGACTTCAGATTTGTCAGTCCATTCATAAGCTATAGGCCCTACTAAATTAAAGGAAAACTCAACTTTGTTAAGACTTGAAACCCTCTTCCCCTCGCCCTATTTGAGATAGGGTTTGTGGTACCAGAACTTGATATGAGCCCTGATCTTAGGCATCTTTGGTCTAGTTTTCATTTGGATCCGTTACTCCATTTGCAAGTTATACTAAATTAAACAGAAAATTTAAATTCTTCCGGAATTAAAACCCACTCCCCGTTGTTAAATTTGAGCTAAGGTCTTTATCTCATAACTTGATATGTGTCATGGTCTTAGGCCTCTTTGGTTCAATTTTCATTCAGATCCATCACTCCAGTCGCAAGTTACTCTGAATTAAACGAAAAACTATTTTAAGCAGGTAAAGCCCTTTCCCCTCTGTTTTATTTGAGCTAGGGTGTTCATCTTTCAACTTTATGTGTCCCATGATCCTTGGCACCAAATCTGGCCGTCAAAACTTTCATCCAATTCCAACAAGCGTATCTCCCCCTATACGTGATTACACAGACGGACGGACGGATTTTGCAACGTCTTAGGTAGCCATGTTGGCTAATTGGATCCAAAAAAGGAAAACAATGGCATATCATCATCCAGGTATCATCACCTTTTTGGATAGTGGATCCATCAAGATAGGTTTTTGGGATCTCTCTGTCTGTCCGCCAGTCTTTGCAATCGAGTATAGCGGGAGAACCACCAGTTAGATTTGTATTGAAATTGAACTATTTGGATTAAAATTGAGCTTAATTAGGGCGATGGGGCTTTAAGTATTAAAAAAATTCGAGTTTTTCATTTAATTCACTGTAACTTGTATATGGAGATGAATGTCGATGAAAAGTGAATAAAGATGCCTAAGAGTATGATATGCATTGAGTTCTGACATGGAAACCCAAGCTTAATTAAAAGTTGAGTTTTTAATTTAATTCAGTGTAGCTTGCGAGAGATTTATGGATCTCAGTGAAGATTGAACCAAAGGTGCCTTAGACCGTGACAGGCATCAAATTTTGAGATGAAAACCCTAGCTCAAATAGAACGAGGGGGAGTGGGTTTTAAGTGCTGAAAAAAGTCAAGCTTTTGGTTTGATTTAGTATAACTTGCGAATGGAGCAACGGATCCAAATGAAAGCTAGACCAAAGATGATTAGGATCAGGGCTCATATCGAGCTCTGATATCACAAGCCCTATCTAAAATAGGGCGAGGGGGAGGGGGTTTCTATTTTTAAAAAAGTCGAGTTTTCCTTCAGTTTAGTAGGGCCTATAACTACTTCCACCCATGGCTCGCCCAAAGCCTGGAAACAACCCTTTTCCAAAATAAGTCATACTGAAGCCAACCTTCAACCAAATATTCCATCCCCAGAGAAAAATTACTTTGTATGGCACTTGGTATTTACCAAGTGAAATACAGTGATCGCAAATTCTGTAGGTCTGTCGGTCTGTTAGTCCCGGTCTTGCTAGTTTAGGCACTTCCAGTTAAGCTAGGACGATGAAATTTGGCAGGCGTATCAGGGACCAGACCAGATTAAATTTGAAATAGTTGTTTCCCCCATTCGAACGTCTAGGGGGGGGAGTGGGAGGACGGTTAATTTGGAAAAATTAGATTGAATCTTAATCAAATTTGATATTTAGAAGGATATCATGTCGAGCTCTTACTTTAAATTCCGACTGGATCAGGTGACATTGGAGGGGGAAACCTAAAATCTTGGAAAATGCTTAGAGGTGGCGGGATCGGGATGAAACTTAGTGGAAAAAATAAGCACAAGTCCTAGATACGTGATTCACATAAACAGAACGAATTCAATCTCTTTTGGGTAGTTGGGAGGAGGGTTAATTCTGAAAAATTAGAAAAAATGAGGTATTTTTAACTTGCGAAGGAGTTATCGGATCTTGAATTTCATCGGTTGAAATCTCATATTAGAAGGACCTCGTAATTCATATCTCATGTTTTAAATACCGACCGGATCCAGTGTTATTGGGGGGATTTGGGGGGGGGGGGCGGACATCTTGGAAAAGGCTTAGAGTGGAGTGATCAGGATGGAACTTGGTGGGAAGGATAAGTACAAGTTCAAGATACATGATTGACATAACCGAAATGGATTCGCTCTCTTTGGAGGAGTTGGAGGGGGTGTTAATTCGGAAAAATTACAAATATTGAGGTATTTTTAACTTAAAAGCGAGTGACCGTTCGTGAGGTATTTTTGAATCTGATATTAAGAAAAGACTCATGTCTCAGATCTCTTATTTTAAACCCCGACCAGTTCGGGTGACATTGGGGGAGAGTTGGAAGGGGAAACCGGAAATCTTGGAAAACGCTTAGAGCGGAGAGATCGGGATGAAACTTGGTGGGTAAAATAAGCAACTGTGGTAGATACGTGGTTGACGAAACCGGACTGGATCCACTCTCTTTGGGGTAGTTAAGGGGGGGTCCAGTGCTTTGGCGAGTTCGGTACTTCTGGGCGTGCTAAGACAATGAAAATTGGTAGGCGTGTCAGGGACCTGCACAAATTGACTTGATAAACTTTATTTCCCCGATTCAACCATGTGGGGGGGCTGAAGAGAGAGGAAAAATTAGAAAAATGAGGTATTTTTAACTTGCGAGCGGGTGATCGGATCTTAATGAATTTTGATATTTAAAAGGACCTTGTGTCTCAGAGCTCTTATTTTAAATGCCGACCAGCATTAAGCCTCTAATTTTTCTTTTAAATTAATCTATTGATTCTTATAATTTTGTTAGAGCTCATGCCATATGAGCTGTTGGCTCTTCCGACCTCGTCACAAGTGCCATATGAGCTCTTAGCTCTTGTTTTATTCCTTTTTTCTCAGAAGATTTTCGACTTAGTCTCACGGTTTTTGCCACTTCATGGTGTGAAAACTGCTGCTAGAAATAGATAGGTTGCAACTTCTGCCGTATTGTCTTTTAGTATATTTAAATGTGTGCTTGCATCGTCCCTGCGCCCCCTTAAAAGTTCTGTTTCTGACGGTAATACTGGTTTGTCTTTTGTTGCATATGCAGACGATGTTCTTCTTGTTGCCCGGACTCGTCGTGGATTGCTTTTCAATTTGACTATATTAACAAATGAACTATCTAAGATTGGACTGTCAGTTGATGCGTCTAAATGCGAGTTTATTTGTTTTGATAGCCCTTGTGCGGTCGCTCCATTCGTTGCTGGGACTGCAATTCTTCCATGTTATTCTTTAGTTACTTGGCTTGGTCTGTGTTTCGGTCCAACACTTTCCACTACCTTTTCATCCCTAGTGAATCAAGCCGTGAAAAACCAATGCGTCACTTACGGAAAAATATCCCCAAACAAAAGCCGTTACAATCGCAACGGTTTGTGCATGATTTATATCGCTTATTGCGCCCCTGTGCTTTTGTTTAATCAGGCATGGCTCATCTATTTCGTAAGAAAATAGATGAGTTTCAGTTTCAGTTTTTTGATGAGTTTCACGTATTTCAGTTTTTGCAAATTCCTCCTCCGGCTTCCTAGATGGCACCAAAAACAGAAAAATAATTGTTCGATTTGGTTTAATAGATATGCCTTCTTGGATTCGGTCTTCCAGTGATGATTTATGTAAAAAGACTATCTACTTAATTCACCTTTACGACCATCTGTAGCCTTTTTCCATATTGATACTGGTTAATTAGTCCATGTTGGCTTTTGTTAGTTTGAATTTTTTTTCTTGCTGTTTATCGTTTTTGTTTTGTTTATTCACAATACTCCGTACTTTGTGTTTTTTTTTATACTTTCACGGATAATAAAGTTCATTCATTAGTTCATTCATTCATTCTGCAGTTTGACCAGCCGTATGGAATGCGTTTGAATCAGCGGGCTTGCTGCAGGCCTGTGATTTTATAATATATGTTTGTTGGGAGTTTCACCGACCATCTGAATTGACTACACAGCCCGCGGCTTGCTTGAGTGAAAACCAGTCAAAGGATGTAGATGCCATACATTTTCATAGCGTGTCTGAAATTTAACTTGAAAACTTGAGGCAGTTTCCTTGTAAAGGTGTGGAGGGCGAGACATATCATCAATTGATTTTTGATTATTGAGCTTTAATTTCTCTTATTAAAAAAGTCTGCAACTGACTCACTTGGCTCCTTACTTTTAATTTTGAGTTTTTTGTTGCTAAGGTTTTTACTTATTGAATCAGAGAACGAACTACTTTATTACCTTTTATCTGTTTTAAAGCCAATCCAAAGTTTATTTTTCCATTTTCAATATTTTTTCCACTATTGCGACATATTTCAGAATAACCCTGTATTTTTTCAAACGTGGAACATTTGACTGAACACTAATTGCTTGAAATTCAACTCTATGTGCACTGTATTAATCCTGTCATGTGATCTGTCTGATCCAATCAGAAGTTTTTTTTACTGCACTCAATTGTTTTGATAGTCTTTTTCTTTCAAGCCGTTGTGTTGAAAGTTGGTTGAGATTATTTTTTTGGACTTCGTTGGGTGTCTACCAGGCAAACAAGGGGAAAAATATTTTCAATATTTTTTTTTATAATTTTCACTGTTTCAGAATAACCGTGTAGTTTTTCAAACGTGCCAGATTTGACTGAACACTAATCACCAGAAGTTCAACTCTACGTGAACTGACTTAATCCTGTCATTTGTTCTGTCTGATCCAATCAGGAGTTTTTTGACTGCAATTAATTGTTTTGAAAGTCTTTTGCTTTCAAGCCGTTGTGTTGAAAATTGGTTCAGATTATTTTTGAACTTCGTTGGGTGTGTATCAGCCAAACAATGGAAAACAATACTTTCAATATTTTTTCCATCATTCCCATATGTTTCAGAATAACCCTGTATTTTTTAAACGTGCCAGATTTGATTGAACACTAATCACCAGAAGTTCAATTCTACGTGCACTGTGTTAATCCTGTCATGTAATATGTCTGATCTAATCAAGAGTTTTTTGACTGTTTTTAATTGTTTTGATAGTCTTTTCCTTTCAAGCCGTTGTGTTGAAAATTGGTTAAGATCATTTTCTTGGACTTCATTGGGTTTGTACCAGCCGAACAAGGGAAACGGTTAAAAACGATAAAAAGGAAATTCTGGTTCTTGATTAAGATTTCCAAGAGACGAATGACAGGGGAAGGGGCTACGAAGCCTTCAGAATGGCTTTAAAAAAGGCAGCATGGGCTCTATATCAGAAATATATATATATATATATATATATATATATATATATATATATATATATATATATATATATATATATATATATATATATATATATATATATATATATATATATATATATATATATACATACATAGAATAAATACTAGAAGTAGTACTTGAAGTAATACTTAAGTACAATTTTGGCAAGTACTTGATATTTGATACTTAAGTAAGAATTTGGAAAGTACTTATTACTTGATATTTAAGTAAAAAAACAATGAGTACTTAATACTTGATACTTAAGTAAAAATTTGGAGTACTTGTTGCAGCACTGTTTAAGACCCCCTATCCGTTTTTTTCAAAAATTGTTTCGGAAGTTCTCTGTTGTGCTGGGAAAACTTGCTAATGAGACGATCAGCCAACGATAAGACTCACAAAGTGATATATAAGGTGTTGACCCACCTCAGGTGTGAATTTTTCATAAAGACAAATGAATAATTGGCCAGAGAAAGCCCCAATCACCATGTGGATGAAATGGTATTTTATTTTGTAATCGAATCTACTGAGTTTACTCCATCAGAAGTTTGTAAATTGAATTGTTTAAACTATTTTCAAATCGAAATTCGTAAAATCATAGTTGTAGGCTTGAAGTGGCAGAATTTTTCTTTGGAGCAACACTAGTGTGCTTGACATGACTCACAGAGGGTGGAGCTAATGGTGGCAAACACATCTTAGTAATTTATAAAATCCCTCTACCAAGCAGAAGATGATATGGTTAAGGCCGGGCGAACGTCCAGAAATTATATTCTCTGTTCACTTCTTTTTCAATCGCGGCAAATCGACAAACACTCAAGGTTATCAGATTTCACTGCCGTCATTAAACTCAAGGGGTTTCTCACTGAAAATTACGATTATTGTATTGTCATTCTTCGTAATTCGACAAGTAAATAGGAATATTTGTTTGGAAAAGAACTATTATTCGAGGAGAAAATTAGAGAAATTATTATTCGAGATTTTTTTTGGGAGGAGAGGGGTTAAACTCTTACGAAAGAAATACCAGGAAAACACAGGAAAATTAAACATTTCGCTGAGAAAATTAAGTATTATACAAATTTAAGGTGGGTGAATCCCTCGCGTTCGTGTGTGCCTGTGGTCTGGTCATCAGTATTTGCAAGGACGCGGTATAAAATTGTGGAAATTACAAATAAAAAGTATATATTTTCGGGTTTTTACTTCATGCAGACCTATTTAGAAAAATATAATTTAAATAATTGCTCGCAGCGAAGTGACCAATTTATTTCATTTTATCAAACAGTTCGCGGTAACGAACTGTAGTAAGGAGCGACCCGGCTCAATAGTAACCAAAACTCTAAAAAACGGATTTTTGATACCAATAGCTAAATGAACAAAATCGCATTTTAATGCTGACTTTAAATATATCAGTTTTACCTATCTAAAATTACGAGTCTACGAAAAATTGTCTTATTTTAGAAAATAGAGGGAAACACCCGCTAAAAGTAATAAAACCAAAATTACACCCATCCGATTCAGCCTATCAGGGAACCCTACCGTGGAAGTTTTAAGTTCTATCTGCAAAAATATGGATTTTTTTTTCAGGTGTGATCATATCGAACCAGTTGTCTTAGAATGTTGCGAGCAGGCTCATTCCAACGGAAATGAAGCTATATATAAGTGAATTATATATAAAAAATGAAGTATATAGTACCCTTTTTAAGTGATCTAAAAAAATTGGAGGGCACCTAGGCCCCTTCCCACACTAATTATTTTCCCACAGTCACCTGATAAAAAATTCTGAGATAGCCATTTTATTCAGCATAGTCGAAAAACCTTATAACTGTGTCTTTGGGGACGACTTACTCCACCAAAATCCCCATGGAAGGGGCTACAAGTTACAAACTTTGATCAGTGTTTATATAGTAATGGTTATTTGGAAATGTACAGACGTTTTCAGGAGGATTTTTGGTTGGGGGGAGAGGTTGAGAACAGGGGGTTATGTTGGGGGAACTTTCCATGGAGGAATTTGTCATGGGGGAAGAAAATTTCCATGAAGGGAGCGCAGGATTTTCTAGCCTTATTTCAAAATAGAACAATACAAAAATAAATATGAAACAGCTTTTTCAACCGAAAGTAAGGAGCAGCATTAAAATTTAACACTAATAGAATACAGAAGTTCGTTACGTAAGCTAACTCGTAAGTTACAAATATCTTTTACTAGCAAAAACGTTCGTAAAAAATTAAAAGTTCTAGTTGCCTTTTTAAGTAACCAAACCATTGGAGGGCAACTAAGCCTCCTCCCCTGCTCCTTTTTTCTCAAAGTGATTCGATCAAAACTATGAGAAAGCCATATAAATATGAAATTTCGTTTTAATTATTCATCTGTGGAGAGCCAAAATCAAAACATGCATTAGTTCAAAAACGTTCAGAAATTAAATAAAAAAAAGACATGTTTTTAACTGAAAGCAAGGAACAACATTGAAACTTAAAACGAATATAAATTACTTCGTATATGAAAGGGGCTGCTCCCTCCTCAACGCCCCGCTCTTTACGCTAAAGTTTGACTCTTTCTCTCAACTTTAATTTTTAAAACAGTAAAAAAACTTTAGCGTAAAGAGCGGGGTGTTGAGGAGGGAGCAGCCCGTTTCATATACGATGTAATTTCTGTTCGTGTAAGTTTAATGTCGCTTTCAGTTAAAAAAACTTGTTTTTTTTTATATTTAATTTATCCATACGTGTTCATTAAAAAAATTTTAAAGCTCGAGTGTTGCTTGTGTATTTGTAAATCTGAATTTATATTCGGATAAGACTGTAATGGCACATGACAACTACCTATACCTAGCACAGTTGGATTTATATAAACGGTTCTCGTATCTCCATACTTCTTGGCAACCTTCCGTCGTCAATTTCTGGTAACAGTGCCTCAAAATAAAATTTTTTTAGATTTGGCAGCATTTTGTTCGACTAAAATTCTCGGTCACGATCAATCTTTTCATTATATAATTCCTCTTCCCCTAAAAATATTACAAAGTATACAAAATCAATATCACAACATTCCAATTGCATTTGAATTTGGTAATAGTAGTCATGTGTTCTTTCCAGCTTTATTTCACTATTAACTGTCTTTTCAAGACATGTATTTTTTTTAAGCGCTATTCACTCTTCCAATATAAGCTCTTTTGCTGTCAAAGGGTACTTAACCTCCAAAAGAGCCTTCTCACCCGAAGGAAAAATTGCTATCCCGTTCGGACTGGCCCCTAGAAACCCATCTTCCTTGTGAATGAAAAGCCCAGCAGAGTTCACAATGCAACCCGTTTTCTTTGCAAAAGCTGCAATAGCTACAGGCTCATACATCTGACCCTGCTCCATTGGCTTTGTTTGGCGGTTTCTGGGATACAGCAGCTGCCGAACTAATGAACCCACAGTCTTCAACCGCCTTTTACAAACAGCACCAGCTACGGAAGCGGTAATTCTGTTTTTTTTTTCTGTATTCTATCCAGTTATTATCGATAGAATTTTTCCAAAGCCTAGTGGCTTTTTCGATACTGAGGATTTTCGTTGCAGTACATTGGAGACGGGTCAAAAAATCCGTTTTGCAATTTCGAGTGCACTGCAATCAAGATCCGGAGTGTTGTGTTCGAGCCGTAGTTTTTGTCTGCTCCGGTTGGCTCCCTGATTTCTTTTGAAGGGAGTTTTGTGGAAGTATTAGTGAAAAGGCGCTTTCTAGCAGACAGTTTTTTACGTCGAGCAGTAGTCATGGCCCGCTGCTGTGCAAGTTTTTTCAACTGCCTACTTGGTGTAGATCAGTGCTGCAACAAGTACTCCAAATTTTTACTTAAGTATCAAGTATTAAGTACTCATTGTTTTTTTACTTAAGTATCAAGTAATAAGTACTCTCCCAATTCTTACTTAAGTATCAAGTATCAAGTACATGCCAAAATTTTACTTAAGTAGTACTTCAAGTACTACTTCAAGTACTTACTCTATGTATTTTGACATATATATATATATATATATATATATATATATATATATATATATATATATATATATATATATATATATATATATATATATATATATATATATATATATATATATATATATATATATATATATATTAAGCCCATCAAGTCCATGCTACCTTTTTGTTAAAGCCATTCTGAAGGCTTCTTAGCCCTTTCCCTTGCCTATAACATGTCACCCCCTGCCATTCCTCTCCTGAAAATCTTAATCAAGAACCAGACTTTCAATTTTGTCGTTTTTAACCATTTTCTTCGTTTGGCAACACACCCAACAAAGTCCAAAAATAATCTGAACCGATTTTCAACACAACGGCTCGAAATGCAAAAGACTATCAAAACAATTAAGTGCAGCCAAAAGAACTTCTGGTGATTAGTGTTCAGTCAAATCTGGCGCGTTTGAAGAAATACAGGCTTATTTTGAAACGTTTGGGAGTGGTTGAAAAATCGGGAAAATAGAAAAACAAACTTAGAATTGGCTTTAAAACATATAAAAGGTAATAACGTAGTCCATTCTTCAATAAGCAAAAACCTTAGCAAAAAAACACACAAAAAAACACAAATTTAAAAGTACGGAGTCAATTGAAACAGTTGCAGACTTTTTTAATTAGAAAAATCTAAGCTCAATAAAAAAGAACAGCAAAAATTCACACTTTCGGCAGCTAGCTGAAGGTCACTGTCTGTCAGCGTGCTGAAAGAAAAGAACAGTACGAAAATGAAGTCTTGATTCATATGACTTCAGCTTTGCTGCAAATATCGAAAACGTGATTAAAAGTGCAAATGCTAGTCTACTGACTTTAAACGGTATGTGTAGGTTCAGTGCGAACACGGAGAGTATCAAGTATGCATACATAAAGTACGTCCGCCCCATTCTGGAATATACTTGCCCTGTATGGGCGCCCTCAGCACTTAGAACAGTGTATCTTTGTCAGGAGCTTAAATTGGTTCAGAAGTGAGTTGTATCGATCATCTTGGGCCGCCATGACATCCCCTACGAAAAGGTTCTGAAAGTGCTTGGACTGTCGTCACTCCAAAATCGGTATGAAACACTGATAATGAGTTTTGGAAAGTTCTTGGAAAAGTTCTCTACTTGATCAACCTCTACCACCAAGAACGAGAAAGGAAATAAGTTAGCTCCCGTTAAAGCAAGAACAAACTGATATGATAATTCTTTCGTCCCGGTTTTCGTCGGTATGTACAATAAGAGTCAATGTTTATAGTTTGATTTATATTTACAAGTGTAGCTTAATTTTGGATATGTTTTAAAGAAGCGCAAATCATCGGTAGCTGTCAAGTTTTGCTATTGAACCTGCCTACTACTACTACTATTTCGGTGACATTTATCACCCTCGGCGCCTTTGCAAGGAAACTGGCTCAAGTTTTCAAGTTACATTTCAGACGCGCAATGAAAATGTATGGCATCTACTTCCTACATGTCTGGTTTTCAATCAAGCAAGCCGCATGCTACGTAGTCAATTCAGATGGTCAGTAAAACTCTCTACAAACGTATATTGGCAAATCACTGGCCTGCAGCAAGCCCGCTGATTCAGACGCATTCCATACGGTTGGTCAAACTGCAGAAGTTGCAACTTATCTATTTCTAGGAGTAGTTTTCACACCACGAAGTGGCGAAAACCATGAAATTAAATCGAAAATCTCCCAAGAAAAAAAGAATAAAAAAGTAGTCTTTCTCTGGGGATGGAATATTCGGTTGAAGGTTGGCTTCAGTATGGCTCATTTTGGAAAAGGATTATTTCGAGGCTTTGGGCAAGCCATGGGTAGAATTAAAAATCATGAAATTATGACACCCAGACTAAAAAATCTTACAGCTTCACTACAGCTTTTCAGTTCTGAAAAAGGGATATTTTTTGCTTCTGATTTTCCAGATTAGGGGGAAACTGTATGTAAGATAATAAGCCTTATTCTAGAAATTGGGAATCTACTGACTGAATCTTTTCTGAATAAGACAGTCTAATTTTATTGACACATCCTAGGTAATCCCCTGTTTTCTAGTAGTGCCAGGTTTTTATTGAAAGCCGGCATGAAGGTATTTCTTTAGTACATGTATCTGTTTTTCAGAAACTAAACACAGCCCCAGATTGCCCAGACGGACGGACGGACAGACGGATCCCAAAAACCTTTCTTGATGGATTTTTTCCACCATCCAAAAGTTGACAAGATGACAAAAATTAAACACTAATGGACTACAGTATTTAGGCAACATTTAGCACAAAACAAGGGATTTTAGCTCACTGACGACCAATGAACTGTGAAATAATAATAAAAAAATACTATATAACTTTTAAATAGACACTGTATCATGAAGAAGAGTGTGAAAAAAATGTTTTATGACACAAATACCATCTGTCTGAATGCAATATTTTCAGTCTGAATCTTCAGGAAATCTGCATAAACTGTAGGTGCAATTTGATAAGTTTTTACTCATAACAAGAGCTAATAGCTCTTATGGCACTTGTGACGAGGCGAGAAGAGCTAAGAGCCAAGAGCTCATATGGTATGAGCTCCAGCAAAATTCTAAGAACCAATAGACTGATTTAAAAGGAAAATCAGAGGCTTAATGCCGGTCAGGATTTAAAATAAGAGCTATGGGTCACGAAAATGAGAATGACATTATGCCCAATTCTTGTATGATCAAAACTTACAAGAATACGCCTTAAAGGGAAATAAAATTTTCTTAAAGAGCAAAAAGTCAAAACAAGCAAAAAATGACGCGTATAAAAACAAATTAACTTCAAAAAACTCAAATCATAAAAAAAAATATCATTTCTAGATCAGTCCCCACAAGAACTCCAAGCTGATCAATTAATTACCCATTAGCTAATTAACCTGCTTATATGAGTAACATGTACTAACCAGGAAAAATGCCGCAGAAAAGAACCTTAAGTAATACAGACCTTAACACTTTAAGACCCGACCAAAACCAAGTACCTACGAGACGAGACTTGTGGCTTCCAGGTAAAACCAAAAGTTTGTCAATCCTTTCAGAAATAGATCATGAACTAAAAGAAATAATTCGGGAATCTTCGTTGGAAAATGCAGTAAGGAACTTAAATTATAGTACCTTAAGCTCTTTGCTACGAGTTCCAATCATCCCTGGCGATAATTTAATAATAGAAGGAATGATCATACTGTTGTATGGCTCCTTTTCATAAGAGGTAATGAGAAAAGACAAATATAAGCATTAATTTGTTTTTTACCCTGTTGCAGCGCTACTTCTTGCAATACTCCCCAGGAAATACCCCTTAATAGAGCCTCCCTAATTCGCGAAAATTCTTGGCACATACGAGACGAAAAAGGTTTCAAATTAATTTGGCCTTCAAAGTTTCTAGAATTGCTAATAGCCTTAGGTTACAGAATAATTGAAAATGAAAACATGCTTCTTGGGATCTACGAAAACTATTTATGGTACAATGCAGAGAACAATCCATGCATGGTAAACAATTCAACTCATTTCACTTACGAAGAACAATATGAAGAACTAAAAAATGTAACGATTAAATTCTACATGAATGATGAGAACTTTGGATCAAAGGTTTTACAAAAAAAAGACATTATCGTTTATGAAAAACTAATGGACTGCGCCAGCCCGTTATGTTTTTGTAAGCAATTGACTTACAAAATAATTCATACATTACTTTGATTTTGATCTTTTCCCACAACTATTCCCTTTTTTAAATTCAAAAATCAACGGATCTCGGTTGATTTTTCTGGTTAAAAATCTTACAAGACAAAAGCCAGTTGTACTCGAAAAGTTAAAATGGAAGTATTGTGTAAACTTTATATATATACACTTTTTACGAGTAACAGCCTAAAATAATTTTAAAGATTGTAATTAAAGACAGCCCTACCAGATTAAAGACTTATTAAAAGTATCCGCCTATTTTAATCGCTAACCAATCATAAGGCAGGGTTTCAACAGGCTTGATAATTATATGGAAGGAACTCTTGTCAAATAAATTTTACTTTACGCTAACTTACAAAAGTTTAGACGCTATAATTTAACTCTTTTTTTCTTATCAAAAATATAATAGCAACATCCATAATGAAAATTCACCGAGTAAAAATGTTTCGAAATAATCACCGCCCGATGTATTTCTACATAAAATAGATGCGTTCTTTTCTTTTAGAAGAGAACCCTAAAAAAGATGCGTTTCTTTCTTTTACTCCTTCAAATTTTCCTAAATTTTATAAGGGGGGGGGGAGGAGGATTGTTAGCCTGTATGTCACACAATTGCTCCCTTGCCTTCCAGCCCATTCCACCTCTGAAAAGTGCTAATCTATGCAAATGGGCTTCGGAAACAGAGTAGAGCCTTAATTTAGTTGAGTACAGTGTTTTAGGCTCTTATGTCTATTCCTAGCGTGGGGTAAATTCCTGCTTTTGGATACTATAACAAGTAAGATTACTTAAGAATAGGCAACATTTCAATATGACTTTAAACAGATACTAAAATGACAATATGCTGTGCTAATATGTAAACCAGACCCCTTCCCAATTCCTTTATAAAGCCATAGGCTATGCACATAAGTTGGTTGATTTTGCTTCTTTTTTTCTCTTTTTTTTATTAGCTTTTTTTATATATCAAAGGGTGGGATCTGAGATCAGGATGCTAATTAAAAGAATTATAGAATAGCTGGGACAAAATGTGTTTTCAAACAGTTCGTGGTAACGAACTGTAGTAAGGAACGACCCGGCTCAATAGTAAACGAAACTCTAAAAAACGGAACTTTGATGCTAAAATATACATCAAAAGAATCAGATTTTCATGTTGATTTTAAAGATATAAGTTTTATCAAATTTAGTCTTTGTCATCAAAAGTTACGAGCCTGAAAAAATTTGCCTTAATTTAGAAAATAGGGGAAAACACCCCCTAAAAGTCACAGAATCTTAAAGAAAATCACACCATCGCATTCGGCGTATAAGAGAACCCTATAGCAAAATTTTCAAGCTCGTATCTACAAAAATTTGGAATTTCGTATTTTGTGCCAGAAGACAAATCACGGATGCGTGTTTATTTGTTTTTTTTTTTTTCCAGTGGTCATCGTATCGACCAAGTGGTCCTAGAATGTCGCAAGAGAGCTCATTCTAACGGAAATGAAAAGTTCTAGTGCCCTTTTTAAGTGACCAAAAAATTGGAGGGCACCTATGCCCCCTCCCACGCTCATTTTTTCTCCAAAGTCAACAGATCAAAATTCTGAGATAGCCATTTTGTTCCACATAGTCAAAAACCATAATAACTATGTCTTCGGGAATGACTTACTCCCCCACAGTCCCTGGGGGAGGAACTGTAAGTTACAAACTTCGACCAGTGTTTACATATAATAATGGTTATTGGCAAGTGTACAGTCTTGTTCACGGGATTTTTTGGGGGTGGGGTAAAGAGGAGGGGGCTATGTGGGAGGATCTTTCCTTGGATAAATATGTCATGAGGGAACAGAAATTCTATGAAAAGGAGGCAGAATTTTCTAAAATTACTATAAAAAAACAATGAAAGAATAAACATGGAAGTTTTTTTTTCAATTGAAAGTAAATAGTAGCATTGAAACTTAAAACGAACAGAGATTATTACGCATATGAGGGGTTTTAAAAACACTTTAGCATAAAGATTGAGGTATTTAGGAGGAGATAAATACCTCGCTCGTTCTGCTATAGGACTTTTAGTAATTTCAACTATTTATTCTAAGGCCTTTCTGATTCAGGGGTCATTCTTAAAGAATTGGGACAAAACTTACGATTTAGTGTAAAGAACGAGGTATTAACGAGGGTACAAACCCCTTCATATAAATAATAAAAATTAAAGAATATAAAAGTGTGTTACGTAAGTTAATTCTTAAGTTACGTATATTTTTCACTAATAAAAAAATTCGTTAAAAATTAAAATTTATAGTTGCCTTTTTATGTAACAGAAAAAAATTGCATGGCAACTAGGCCTCTTTTCCCATCCCTTATTTCTCAAAATCGTCTTATCAAAACAGAGAAAGCCATTTAGCCAAAAAAGGAATTAATATGCAAATTTCATTTTAATAACTTATGTGTGGAGAGCCAAAATCAAACATGCATTAATTCAAAAACGTTCAGAAATACAAAAAAAAACTAGTTTTTTTAACTGAAAGTAAGGAGCGACATTAAAACTTAAAACGAACAGAAATTACTCCGTATATGAAATGGGTTGTTCCCTTCGCAATCCCTCGCTCTTTATGCTAAAGTTCGATTCTTTGCCACAATTCTCTTTTTAAAACAATTAAAAGCTTTAAAAGCCCCCAACCCGTTCAAGCCCCCAACCCTTCAAGCGACCCCGCGCGCGTAAGTCGTTACGCGCCATATTAGTTACGCGCCATTGTAGTTGTGTCCCTGTGTCCCACCTGTGAATTTAGATAGATATATATATGCTTTTAATTAAGTAAAACTTGCGAATATACAACATTCTTCGCTGTCCCATTGTCTGTGCATATAAATAGATTGTCAGGTTTACCGACTCTTGAACATGCAACATATAATTGTCCATGGGAAAAACCATCCGTATTCAGATCTATACCTCATTATTCTAATGATTGCCCTTGAGCTTTGTTGATGGTGATTGCTAATCAAACATTCCCTGTGTCCTCGTCGTAATTTATATATCCCCCCGGCGTCCCCGTTGTAGTTGTGTCCCTGTGTCCCGGTCGTCATTTATATTTCCTGTGTCTCGGTCGTCATTTGTGTCCCGGTGTCCCAGTATGTAAATTCTCTTTGAGTGTCCTGGTCGTCATTTATATTCCCGGTGTCCCGGTCGTCATTTGTGTCCCGGTGTCCCGGTCTGTAATTTTGTCAGTCGACAAACATGACGTCAGTCGACAAACAACTTCATGACGGAATAATGCTCAATCCTGATCAATAATGACGTCAGTCGACAAACATGACGTCAGTCGACACACAAACATGACGTCAGTCGACAGACAGACAAACAAACAACTTATTTATATATATATATATATATATATATATATATATATATATATATATATATATATATATATATATATATATATATATATATATATATATATATATACTAGCTGTTGGGGTGGCGCGAAGCGCCACCCCAACACCTAGTTGGTGGGGCGCTTCGCGCCCCCCCAAGCCCCCCCGCGCGCGTAAGTCGTTACGCGCCATATTAGTTACGCGCCATTGTAGTTGTGTCCCTGTGTCCCACCTGTGAATATAGATAGATTTATATATGTGTTTCAAACTACGTAAAAATTGCGAATATACACCATTCTTGGCTTTCCCATTGTCTGTCCATATACAAAGCCGTATGTACTAATAATGACGTCATATGCAAACGCTCTTTTTACAAACAAACAAACATGCATACACACAGCTCGTTTTTATATAGATAGATAGATAGATAGATACAATATAAATTAACTACGTAAAACTGTATTAAGATCTATACCGCATTATTCTAGTGATTGCCCTTGAGCTTTGTTGATGGTGGTTGCAAATGCTAATCGAATTGGGAATTGCAATCTTTTAAATTGAAAAAGCAGATCCGTTGGAATCATGGGAATGCGAGGAATAAGAACAGCCTCACCCTCATAAGGCCCTGTCAAGATTTTGGCCTCTATTAGGTTTTCCATTGTTTTTTTTTTACGGCAAGTCGCGTGCCATTGCAAAGCTTTGGTGGGTTGATATTTCTTAAAAGTATTATTGGTACGCCTATTTTTAGTTGTAGCACGTTTGGTGGAAACCCTGAAGGATCTATGGAATTTAAAAATTCAGATGGATAATTAACCGCTTCATTTGGTTCCAAAATACAAATTAACTGCGTAAAACTTGCGAATATACAACATTCTTTGCTGTCCAATTGTCGCTGCATATAAATAGATTGTCAGGTTTACCGACCCTCGAACATGCAACGTACAATCGTCCATGGGAAAAACAATCAGTATTAAGATCTATACCACATTTTTCTAATGATTGACCTTGAGCTTTGTTAATGGTGATTGCAAATGCTAATCGAATTGGGAATTGCAATCTTTTAAATTGAAAAGGCAGATCCGTTGGAATCATGGGAATGCGAGGAATAAGAACAGCCTCACCCTCAAAAGGCCCTGTCAAGATTGTGGCCTCTATTAGGTTTTCCATTGTTTTTTTTACGGCAAGTCGAGTGCCATTGCAAGGCTTTGGTGGGTTTATATTTCTTAAAAGTATTATTGGTACGCCTATTTTAGTTGTAGCACGTTTGGTGGAAACCCTGAAAGATCTATGGAATTTAAAAATTCAGATGGATAATTAACCGCTTCATTTGGTTCCAAAACTGTGTCGACTGACTTGTAAAGGACTGCCTGGTCTCGAATCTTGGTCAAAACAATATTGTTGATTTCGTGGACGTCTATATTTTTGGGTGCGAGAATCGCTCTTTCACTTAGCCATTTATTATTTTTATAATTTTTTAGAATATTCGGAAATACGTTTTCAATCAATTCATTTTTGGACGTCACTAAATTACAGAAATCAGCAGGTAGTTGTATACGTCCTGAAATTGAGTCTACTGGGAGCTTTCCGTTTCCCATTGCCAGCAATTGATCTGAAAATGTTTGACCAGAGTCATCGATTTGCAATCGGACACGCATATTTGTAGTTAATTTTAATGTTTTTACGTGTGCCCATAAATTAGAATTTTTCAGGCAAGCATTCATTTCGTCTGCAGGAGTTGATCTAGGTATTATTGGTAATGTTTGCCTGAAATCTCCCGCAAGCAATATTAATGTGCTGCCAAAGGGTTTCGACGTCCCTCGCAAATCTTTCAAGCATTGATCCAGAGCCTCGAGCGATTTTTGTGTGCCATTGTGCACTCATCCCAAATAATAAGTTTGCATTGCTCCAATACTTTACCCATCCCAGATGATTTGGAAATATTGCACGTGGGAGTTTCTGTAGAATGCAAGTTCAGAGGCAATTTCAAAGCGGAATGAGCAGTTCTTCCACCAGGCAGCAATGTTGCGGCTATTCCGGACGACGCAATTGCCAACGCTATATCATTTTTTGATCGAATTGATGCCAGAATCAGTTTTATCACAAACGTTTTACCAGTACCTCCTGGCACATCCAAAAAGAAAATTTCTCCAACGTTGTTATCGACACAATGCATTATCGTATCATAAATGTCTTTTTGTTCCGACGTTAACTTGGAAATGTTATTTTGTACATACGATAATAGATCACTCGTACTGTAACTTTGTTCACGATCCAATTCTACACATGTCGAAACAGCAGCGATACGGTTAGGTGAAGGCATTCCCAAATCCTGAAGAGGTTTGTTTGCCATACGTACGCACAAATCTTCTATAACAACTAAAGTGTAGTTATAAATTTCTGATGTAAAATCAAAAGTCATATCTGACGTCTCTAACTGTTTTCGATGGAGTATATCTTCGGACTTTTTGGACTTATATTTTTCCCATAACTCTGTAGGATCTGATGGAGAGCAAGTTGTTAAAATGATGCCAAACAATGCACGAATTTGACTTGGGGTTGACGTTTCGCACGCGTCATTGATGCAGTTATCCCAGTGTTGGTCATTCTCTAATAAATTCAGAGCTTGGCATGCACTACGGTAAGTGTCATGTATAGTACTATTTACAGTCCTCAAATATTCAAAGGATGTCGGACCGGGTACATTCACCAAAAGCAGGCGTAGAAAGAAGCATTCATGTTGATTGGGGTGAACGGTGTAGAGTCTTCCTATCGTGGTATCTTTGAAGATGGTAGGTTGGCCGTCGACTGACTTACCCTGTTTTCGACGTTCAAATACTTTATTTTTAGTATTCCACGTGTAATACGAAGGCACTTCAGTATACAGCAGTTTTTTTGCAAAAGAATCATTTTTGCAAAGCGAAAAAAAGCTGTTAATGATGTATCCGGTGGATTCAGGACTCTTTGTTGCACGTTGGTTTCCGTGAAATAAACACGTTGACCATTCTGTAAATGTACCGCTAAGTGAACAACAGCTGGACTACGTTCATGTATCGGAAATGAAAGAATTCGCCAAACAGCTTCATTACTGCTTATGTATCTTCCAGCCTGATATTGTACGATTTCATCGAAATCTTTGATTTCGGGCTGCAAGCCAAAAACTGCCATGTCACTGCCTTTGTTGACGTTTTTACATATGTATTTGATTGCCTTTACAGAGTTACAGTATTCAACGTTTATGTGTGCATTAAATGTTTTTGATAATAATGGGGAATATGGAACAACCCACTGGTTATCTACTTCGATGGTGGTACCGTTACGCTTCTTTATTATTGCTGTTTTACCGCCATCTTCAGTAGATCTTCTTCTATATTGTGGTAACCATCATTGCCAGTAATTGTGTTTGATACTAAAAGTCGAGGATATTGCTTTGTGCACCTTCCTTTGGCCATGCATGGTGAATTTTCGTTCAGTGCACCGCAAGGTCCATGTATCATATTTTTTACAATAATATCATGTAACTCCTTATCGACATTTTCATCAGGTATTTCAGCGGAAATCACATCATCAAATTCGTTCGAAGTAATTTTTTTATTTAGCCAGATTAGTATATGTGCGTGTGGCAAACCTCGTTTTTGCCATTCCACTGAGTACATCCAGCATCGCACTGACCCAAACACTTCAAGTTTTACAATGTAGTTTATCAGTGATTTCAACTTTTGCCGGAAGACACGGGCCGTAATGTTATGCCTATGAACCGCCGATTGTCCTTGAAGTAAAAGCTGCAGTATCTCGTCCCAAGATTGATTACATGTAAATGTAATAAATAAATCTGGACGACCATAGAGACGAACATACGCAATAGCATCTTGAGCATATTCATGCATATGACGGGGACTGCCAGCATATGACGAAGGTAAAATTGTTAATCTTCCAACGTTTGTGGTATTACCGTCATTTATAACTGCATCTCGCAAATGAATGTATTGTTCAGAGCGGAGCTTGGTCTGATTCAGGCGGATATATAGCAAACGTTCTGATTCAATTTTAGCATACATATCAACGACGAATTGGTGAAACAATTCACGGCATTTTAAAATATAATTTTCTTCATCCTGCCGAATCATTAGTCTATAGGAATAATAATGCATTACACTGCATTTCTTATTCATTTCTTTGTTAGTGGCTGGATTCATCAATTTAATATTAAAGTGATAGCCGTCGGCTCCATCCCAAAAAATGATAGGATATTGTAGGGCATCGTAGCATCGATGAGTTTCAGCAATTCTTAACAACTGAGCGTTTCGCTTATGAAGAATAATATCTCGAGGTAAAAACTGATCACCGACCATAACGATTGCCACTTCGTCGATAGTTGGAGCATTGTATCTACGCACATGTTGGCCAGGAGGCGTTTTGTCAGAGGAAATAACAATTTTATGCGTATCAGTAGGCATCAAATCGATGTTGTTTTGAACAGATGCACTAAATTATTATTTTCGTGGAAAAGATGTTGCAATTGGGAAACGATTTTCCTTTCAACGTTGGGAGAAATTTCGCAACGTGCATTCAATTCAGAATTTCTATCACTGATGAAGTACAATTGTAAAAATTTATGATTCTATCCTGAGAATGGTAGAAGGGACCCTGCTCTATGATAAATTTGCCCTTTTACTTTGAAAGTAGACATAAATTGATCTGGATTTTCGATTTGGGCTCCAAACGACGTCATTTGGAAACATGAGTTGTATTTTCTGATTTTGACAAAAAAACGCTTAGATTCTGACGTAGTTCCAGTAAGGAAAGTCTTCAATGGCTCTGGTGGTGCAGCCAATAGAGGAAATTTAACTTTTCCTGAGGCGCAACACATTCCCATTGTTTCACCATTGAATTTCAAGGCCTTGCAATAGGGACAAATTTTAGACATTGTCCCGATTTGAACACATCTACTCAAGCTATAATCATCGACTGGGTTGTACCTGAATGCCAGGCAATAACTTTCAGGTTGCTCTGATTCCTCGGCACGCTTTCTTTTCTTACTTTCTCTATCAGCAGCAAGCCTGATTTCTTGCTGTTCTTTTGATTCCTCGGCACGCTTTCTTTTCTTACTTTCTCTATCAGCAGCTAGCCTGATTTCTTGCTGTTCTTGTAATTCCTCGGCACGCCTTCTTTTTTCACTTCCTCTTTTGCAGCAAGTCTGCTTCCGCGTTGCTTTGGTAGTTCCTCGGCACGCTTTCTGTTCTTTCTTTCTCTATCAGCCTCAAGCCTGTTTCCTTGCTGTTCTTTTGATTCCTCGGCACGCTTTCTGTTCTTTCTTTCTCTATCAGCCTCAAGCCTGTTTCCTTGCTGTTCTTTTGATTCCTCGGCACGACTTCTTTTTTCACTTTCTCTTTTAGCAGCAAGTCTGCTTTCGCGTTGCTCTGGTAGTTCCTCGGCTCGCTTTCTTTTCTGACTTTCTCTATCAGCAGCAATTTTTTTGGCATAGACTCTTTGAGCATCTTCATCGGCTTTTGCCATGGTAAGTTCATCAGTCATTGTAAACTTAAACATTAATAGATTTCTACGTGAACATATGTCTTAAATATCTTGAATGACGTCACTGTCAAGCAAAAATGACGACAACTAATTTCATGACGTCAGTCAACACAGAAACATGACGTCACCTGATCCACAGACAGACACACAGACAGACAACTTATTTTTATATATATAT
>NW_027063779.1:5000-30725 GCF_032884065.1 Artemia franciscana
GATTATTATATTCGTAAAGAATATAAAAAAAGGCATCAAGTGGTATGTTCACTTTATTGGTAAGTCAGTTATATGAACTGTCATAATTTTACCAAGAACAGATATGGATGAAAAGGAGTATTTTACTAATCTTATTTTTCGATCTCTAGAGATGTTCACGATTGTAAAAAAAGAAACAGTTTGTAACAAACGTTGCTATAAAAAGGAAGTTCAAAACAGTTAATAAAGTTACTAGCCACTTCAGACATTATTAAAACCTGTTTCTCTTCGCAAAAGAAAGTCATTAAGCTGGAAAAAATTCTTATAACAGCAACCGTCTTGTATTTTCAGGTAAGAAATTTTAATGCAATCATCTAGCCCGGATGTTTTTTCTAATTTGTGTTGTAAAAAATGCACCAGTGGGAAATGTTTAGGCAAAACTTGAAAATTTGGAACATTAGTTGTTGCTTCATAAGGGCAATCTTTAAATTAAATATATATATATATATATATATATATATATATATATATATATATATATATATATAACATATATATATATATATATATATATATATATATATAACGAAATAATATATATATATATATATATATATATATATATATATATATATATATATATATATATATATATATATATATATATATATATAACGAAAAGGGAAATCACCAATGCAACAGCACAAACACATTAAAAAAAAAAAAAAAAAAAAAAAAAGAAGACAGAAGGAGAAAAGGAAGACTGTTTTCCTAAATTAGTGATTAATATAGACCAGCACTTGAACCTTAACCCTACTCATCCATACAACCACATACACAATCAACCATAAAGAATAATCCATGGACAGGCAGTCATGTCGTCAATAAGTATAAGTCGTCATTTACCAAACAATAAAAACAGTAAAGACAAATAATTCAGAGGCAACAACCCAACACAAGGGCTCATCAGGAGAATACACACCTGCCTATAGGGTTTCGGCACTTTATATATATATATATATATATATATATATATATATATATATATATATATATATATATATTTGTTTTTTTTGTGGTTTGGTAGTAATTGACATATATTAAGTTAGCCAAAAGAGAGAGAGAGAGCGAGAGAGAGAGAGAGAGAGAGAGAGAGAGAGAGAGAGAGAGAGAGAGAGAGAGACAGAGAGAGAGAGAGAGAGAGAGAGAGAGAGACAGAGAGAGAGAGAGAGAGAGACAGAGAGACAGAGAGACAGAGAGACAGAGAGAGAGAGAGGGAGAGAGAGACAGAGAGAGAGAGATCGGTAAGACTTCTGCTTATTTGTCCCACCAACTTTCATCCCAACCCCTCCAATCTAAGCGTTTACCATGATTTTAGGTTCCCCTACCCCAAACTTCCCCCCAATGTCACCAGATCCGGTCGGGATTTAAAATAAGAGCTTTGAGACACAATATCCTTCTAAATATCAAACTTCATTAAGATCTGATCACCCATTTGTAAGTTACAAATACATCTTTCTAATGTTTTCAAATTAATATAACATAATAACCTTACCCAATTGTAGAAACGAATCATAATTTTGAGTGAGAAGCCCCTTAAAAGTTCAAAGTCTTATCTTATCTGTATTACTCCTGTCAAAAGCCCTTTAAAGGTAAGAGTTTAGGGGTTTAAATACCTTCATTCCAGTCTTGAACTATACCATAAAAGGTGATAATTGTTTCTCAATGCAGGTGAAGTAATTATGAGTAATTATGGAATATAGTAGCTTAAAAAACAGTGAAAAGTTGAATTTTTCTAAGGTAAGCAAGGATTTACACTTTTAATAGTAATATAGGATCAAATTTGACCAAAATATAAGCTGTAATGCACAAAAAACTGCGTTATATAGAGGAGGGGAAGGGGTATGGTTAGGGATCTCAAAATAACTTCCCGGGATATACTTTAGCCTGTAGACACATCCCTGAAAGTTTCAATTCTCTAGCCCAACAACTTTCCAAGATAGCAAAAAGTCAATGGATTAGAATTTTACCTTTTGGTCTACAGCAATTCCCAAGGCCCTCCCTCATTCAAAGCAATTTTTTTGTTGTAGCATACTTCATTCTGGAAAACCAATAATACAGATCTTCGACTCCTCTGTTTCCTTCTTGGAAAATTAGTTTTTAATCCTGGCCGCTTAATCTGCTATGGATTGATCAAAGTGACGAACTGTTTGTACGAGGCTCATACGCTAGGTAGCGCTATTCGCTTCCGTTAATTTGTAGCTTTTCTAGAGGAAGAAAATTGAAATTTTACTTTTCTTTTATTACCATTTAAAAAAGAAGACTTGGTTGACAAAAATGTATCATTTTTTTACGAGAAGAGTGACATTTTCATCGATTGTTTTATTGTATCACGCAACACCAAATTGTGTTATTTTGACACAAAATGTGTTAATTTGGTAGCCCAGGCTGTAATCAGTGTTACCACCAAGGTTCCGTTCGTACCATTTTCCGTACATTTTACTTAAGCGTTATATTTTACGTTACGGTCCTAAAAACGGTACATCTTCGTTACGGTTTTTAATTTGTGTTACATTTTTGAATTCAGTTATAGTTCCAAAAATTGTAGGGAGGTATATGGACTATCATCAAGTTCTTTTACCTCTTTGACGCCTTCTTCAGAAAAACTAGACACTGGAAGCACTATTATCTTCCAGTCAGGAAACAATAAGTACTTACTATTATATATATACAATAAGAAAATATTATTGATTGCTGGAACTGCGGGTACCTAAGCTATCTGTCCCCAGCATTCTAAGGCGACTTGTCCGGCCGGTACCCATACGGCTCTTCTTACTCACTCCCGCTCTCTTTTGCAGAATTAAAATCTATGCATAAACTATCTCCTTTAAAATTGACTTCTTCATAATTTAAACATCACTCAAAAACTATAGGTTACCAAAGTTGATTTCATTAAAAGGTAACAAACTCAAAGGTAGCTAACGAACATATGTTACAAATTAGCATGTTTTTTTTTATTTATTGTGGAAATCACCTTTGGATATAGGGAATGGATGAATTGCTAGGCCAAAAAAAATATTGTTTGAACCCAGGAGGCAAACATTTCTCCATTGACCAAACCCCTAACAAGTTGTGTAAACGTCTTGTTTATTATTCACATTTATTATAGTTCTTTTAATCTTTTCCTATGATTTTCATTGTCGTTCTTTTTGTTTCTTGTCGTCTGACAGAAATTTGGATGGCTAAAAAATATTTAATATCGTTCGTTATTCCTAGCTTAAAGTAATTGAATAAATATAAGACTCAATTCCAAAAAGATGGTATTTTCAACGCTAAAATGGTTGGGTACCCAAAAACATTTTGTCTGAGCAAAAATATCAAGTCAATATGCAAAGAAACCAAAATATGACTATGCTACTAAAAATATTATTAATCATAAATGTGTGTCTACTATCGAGAGAAAAATGTATTAAAAGTGTTTAGGATATCTGTCACTATCCTCTTTCTTCTGTATTGTTTAATAATCCTTTGAGAACGATTATTACATCTTTAAAAGCATATCCCCCAATGTATATACCCAAAATATACCCTTCATATATTTTCTTTAATATTTCTATGGGTACTTACTAGACACTAGGATAGCTATGACCAACCTTATAGAGTTATAATGACGCTAGGACTCGAACACCTGTGTCCAAAGGACATAGAAATGCAATATCACTGTGCCAACTACTGACATTGCATCAGTTAACACACTTTGATATTTTTTTGGCTGTGGATAGCTTCGTTAATCTCCTTGTTTTTCATTTTCTCGTACTGTGAAATAGAGAGGGTTCTTAAACCTACATATCTGTACAATATTTTTACATAACCTTTCTCCTTATTAGCGTTCTAGTAATTTCAATTGAAGAAACTTTTTATTGACAGCATGAGAAAATATAGGATAGGGAGAAAACGTGGTAGTTTACTGCCAGTTGAGAAAACGAAATTAACTTTCAAAAACAAAGGCCTATTTCACATAAGCTGCGTCTTCAATAAAGTTTTTCATGCAAAGATGGTTAACTTTCTAATTTTTCAGAGCAACTAAAATGAAAAGGCCTTAACTAATAATAGCGTTTGAAATGTAAAAAAAGGAAAAGTTATGAACATTTATTAGGCCATAAATATTTTTCTTGGAGTGAATAATGATAATTGATTGGATTATGTGGTTTATTTTATATTTTTTTTTAAGCTAATTGGGGGGCTACTGTTAGTTGATGGGTCGAAAATTTAAATTTGGATTGAATCAAATTTTGAATGAGGGTATATTTGTTTTTTCACGCCTAATGGACTACCTTCTATCTACCTTCTCTGGACAGCCTTCTATCAGCTACTTGACAAGACCAGATAAGTAATATATTGTAATGTATACTGTTAATACTTTGTTCGGTAAAACATACAAAAAAAACAAAAAAAAAACGGTACAAAAATAATAAATATCAGAAAACTAAACGAAAGTGGTCAAACCCAAACCTTTTCTCTTTACAGAATAAATGTACATGATTAGCAAGTTATGTTATTTACGACCCATTTTCATGAGCTTTGGGATTAATACTATCTTAGGAAGCTAATTAATCTGATTTTTCGAAAATTCTTAAAATAAATGGATATTTTCAAATCCTGATCAAATATCTCCAAAGATTAAAAATGGGAAGATAGAAAAAAGGGCTGGTCGGCCTCCAATCACTTCCAACTCATTAAATTTCTGATTTTCTTCTAAATGATCCCTCCAGTTTCTTTGATTAGACCTCTTACAGAGAGTGACTGGTTTGACCATATATTACATGTACATGACCAGCTATATGGAGCTGCCTCTTTTTATCAACAATTAAATTTTAACAAGTTATTTGATACTGCTTATTTCTAATAAACTCTAAATACCGCTTATTTAATTAATTTTGTTTTTAAGGAAGGATTCCACAGAAGTTCTCGAATCGGTTGTTATTTTAAAAAACAACAGCTAAGAGCTCGTATGGCACTTGTGACGAGGCAAGAAGAGCTAAGAGCCAAGAGCTCATATGGTATGAACTCTAACAAAATTCTAAGAATCAATAGATTGATTTAAAAGGAAAATCAGAGGCTTAATGCCGGTCAGGATTTAAAATAAGAGCTCTGATTCACGCTGTCCTTCTAAATATCAAAATTCAATAAGAGCCGATCACCCACTCTTAAGTTTTAAATTCCTCATTTTTTATAATCCCCCCCCAGATGTTCGAATCAAGGAAAATGACTTTATCAAATCAATTTGTGCAGGTCCCTGACGTACCTACCAATTTTCATCGTCCTAACCCGTCCAGAAGCACCAAACTCCCCAAATCACTCAACACCTCCCCCCAACTCCTCCAAAGAGAGTGAATCTAGTACGGTTACATCAATCACGCATCAAGAACAATTTCTTATTCTATCAACCAAGCTTCATCCCGATTCCTCCACTCCAAGTATTTTCTAAGATTTTCCCCTCCGACACCCCCCAATGTCAAAAGATCTGGTCGGGATTTGAAACAAGAGCTCTGAGACATGAATTCCTTCTAAATATCAAATTTCATTAAGATCCGATCCCATATTCGTAAGATGAAAATACCCCAATCTTCACGTTTTCCAATAATTCCGCTTCGCCCCTCCAACTCCCACCAATGTCAAAGGATCTGGTCGGAATTCAAAATTAGAGCTTTAAAGCACAAGATCCTTCTAAATGTCAAATTTCATTGAGATCTTGTCACCCTTTCGTAAGTTACAAATACCTCATTTTTCCAAATTACCCCCCCCCCTCTCAGCTCAACCAAAGAGAGCAGATCCGGTCCGGTTATGTCAGTCAAGTATCTTAGACATGTTTTTATTCTTCCCATCCAGTTTCATCCTTGTATCTCCGCTTTCAGTATTTTCTAAGATTTCCGGTCCCCCCCCCCCCCCCAACTGTCCCCTCCTTAATGACGCTGGATCCGGTTGAGATGGTTGAGATTTAAAATAAGAGATCTGAGTTACGAGGTCCTTCTAGATATAAAGTTTCATGAAGATCCGATCACCCACTCGTAGGTTATAAATACCTCATTTTTTCTAATCCCCCTCCAGATGGTCGAATCTAGCAAAACAACTTTATCAAATCAATTTGTGCAGGTCTCTGACGCACCTACTAATTTTCATCGTCCTAGCACGTCCAGAAGCACCAAACTCCCCAAATCACTGAACGCCTCCCCCAACTCCTGCAAAGAGAGTGAATCTAGTACGGTTCCATCAATCACGCATCAAGAACAATTTCTTATTCTATCCACCAAGCTTCATCCTGATTCCTCCACTCCAAGTATTTTCCAAGATTTACCCCTCCGACCCCCCCCCCCATGTCAAAAGATCTGGTCGGGATTTGAAACAAGAGCACTGAGACATGAATTCCTTCTAAATATCAAATTTCATTAAGATCCGATCCCTCATTCGTAAGATAAAAATACCCCAATCTTCACGTTTTCCAAGAATTCCGGTTTGCCCTTTCAACTCCCCCCAATGTCAAAGGATCTGGTCGGAATTTAAAATTAGAGCTTTAAAGCACAATATCCTTCTAAATTTCAAATTTCATTAAGATCTGGCCACCCTTTCGTAAGTTACAAATACCTCATTTTTCCAACTTACCCTCCCCCTCTCAACTCAACCAAAGAGAGCAGATCCGGTCCGGTTATGTCAGTCACGTATCTTAGACATGTTTTTATTCTTCCCATCCAGTTTCATCCTTGTATCTCCGCTTTCAGTATTTTCTAAGATTTCCGGTCCCCCCCCCCCCAACTGCCCCCCTCCCCAATGACGCTGGATCTGGTTGAGATTTAAAATAAGAGATCTGAGTTACGAGGTCCTTCTAAAAATGAGGTTTCATGAAGATCCGATCACTTCTTCGTAAGTTAAAAATACGTCATTTTCTTTTAATTTTTCAGAATTACCCCCCCCCCCCCCTCGATAAAGCAGATCCGTTCCAATTCTGTAAATCATGTATCTAAGACTTCTGATTATTTTTACCACCATGTTTCATCCCGATCCCTCCAATCTAAGCGTATTCCATGATTTTAGGTCCCCCCAAACTCCCCCCAATGTCACCAGATCCGGTCGGGATTTGAAATAAGAGCTTTGAGACACGATATCCTTCTAAATATCAAATTTCAATGAAATCCGATCAGCCGTTCGTAAGTTGAAAATACCTCATTTTTTCTAATTCATCAGAATTAACTCTTCCAACTACCCCAAAGAGAGCGGATCCCTTCCGGTTATGTCAATCATGTATTTAGGACTTGTGCTTAGTTTTCCCACCAAGTTTCATCCCGATCGCACCACTCTAAGTGTTTCCCAAGATTTTAGGTTTCCCCTTCCCAATCCCTCCCCAATGTCATCAGATCCGGTCGGGATTTAAAACAAAAGCTCTGAGACACAATATCCTTCCAAATATCAAATTTCATTAAGATCTGATCAACCGTTCGTAAGTTAAAAATACTTCATTTCTTCTATTTTTTTTCGAATTAACGGATCCCCCACTCCCCTCCCCCAAATCCAGAAAAAAAACTATTTCTGATTTAATTGGGTTCAGTCCTTGATACGCCTGCCAAATTTCATCGTCCTAGCTTACCTGGAAGTGCCAAAAGTAGCAAAACCGGGACCGAGAGACCGCCAGACCGCCAGACCGACAGAATTTTCGATTGCTATATGCCACTTGGTTAATACCAAGTGGCATAAAAATTCGTTTTGTTAAGAAATGATGAGGCACGATTCGAACCCTGTCCAAACACTAGTTATCAGTCAAGGATCCTGCTGCGACATCAAGCATTGTTCCCATTAAAGAGCTTCAAAAAAGAAAAAGAGCTTCAAAAAAGAAAAAGAGCTTCAAAAAAGAAAAAGAGCCTCAAAAAAGAAAAAGAGCTTCAAAAAAGAGAGTGCAATATAACTTGAATTGGCTCTCACTACGTGCGTTACTAAAGAGAACCTGCCGATCAGCAGTATGGACACCCAACCAGAGGTCTTGAAACAACATGTAAGATTCATAAGCTGTTCAACTTATGGCGTGCTGACACCTTCCCTCCCCTAACTACATATTAAAGTTCAACAGCATACAGTTCAATAGTCTATTTTTCACTGATTTAAAATACATGAGGTATGCAAAGCATGGCTATTGGAGGCAAATTTTGTCAAGAAAAATTTGTACAAGAGAAAAATTTATAGCAATAGCCTTTGCAGCTTAAAAATGGCGTGAACGCGTCAAACCTTCGAGGATAAAAGAGCAAATTTTTTTCAATAATTAGGAGGGGGGAGTAAGTTTTCAACTTGTCAGTAATTATACCAAAAAAGGGTAAATGTGTTTACCTTGATTGTACGTTTGAAGACCATAGCCAATTTACCTCTTTAGGAATTATTACTTCGTCCACAGTTTATGAGAAAAAACGACTTTGTTTGTACTGTCTTCCCCATTGAAGGTATTCCACTAATTTCAGCATTGAATATATTCAGAAACATGCCTAGATCGGGTTTATATTCTATAAGAAATTTTATGTTATCATCCTTTAAATGGCCCCCTTCACTATAGGAATTTTTAATTATCGTACAGAAATTAAAAAGGGTAGCTTGAATTCACCATTTTAGTAAGTGCATAAACTAGTATTAATCGAATGTGCAAGACAGAGAGGGTCTTTTAAATCAAGGCCAGTTTAAGCATTTTAAAGCAGAAAATTAGCGTTTTGTTCTGGAATTCAATGTTTCAATTTCCATAAACTAAAAATTTTTGAAGCTATCAAAGTACAGAAACTCTTTCTAGTATTTTCGGAAAAAAAATCCAGTATTGGACTTCTTGACCTACGGATAGAAGTTGATTACAAACTGGTCTCCTAGAAAACTGAAAAGGGAGGAGATGAGACTTTCGCTGCTATGGGATAAAATATTCCAACAGACAAAATTAACGAGATATAAAGGATTCGGTAGAAACCTGGAAGAAAGAATAGTCCAAATCTCCTGGATTTAAATTCTTTATAATTACACTAATGGTCTTTGGTTTCCTTAAAAATAAATATAAAAAATCCGATAAAAAATTAAAATTGTGAGTAAAAAATTAAGCTATTAAGCAAAGTTTAAGTGGTATGCAATTAAAAAATTGGTGATGTTTATGGGTTTTCTCCATCATTCTTAAGGCTTTCAATTTAATTTATTCGTGATTAATTTCTTTCTGTTAAAGAAAAAAAATATTTACAATAGGGTTAATTACTGCTACCCATTGGAATTTTTTGACGGAAAGAATTAATTTTTCAATCAGGCCAATTTTTTTGGGAGGGTGAGGCCTGAAAAAAAATTGAGCCAAAGTGCCATATTTTCTCTGAATAACTTCTTTTGAGGAGGGCTGAACCTTTTTTTTTGTGGAAGACCTTGAAGTGACCGTTTTGCACATTAAGGTAAAATACAGTAATTATTACATTTGCAATGGAGAGGTGACGCTGAAAATTATTCATTTAACTGAAATTTAAACAGTTGCGCCCAAAATTTACACAGTTGCGGCCAAAATTTAAACAGTTGCGCCCAAAATTTAAACAGTTGCGCCCAAAATTTAAACAGTTGCGCCCAAAATTTAAACAGTTGCGCCTAAAATTTAAACAGTTACGCCTAAAATTTAAACAGTTACGCCCAAAATTTAAACAGTTACGCCCAAAATTTAAACAGTTGCGCCCAAAATTTAAACAGTTGCACCCAAAATTTAAACAGTTGCACCCAAAATTTAAACAGTTGTGCCCAAAATTTAAACAGTTGCGCAGAAATTCAAACAGTTGTGCCCAAAATTATTTACTTAGTGACATGGCTTTTCTGTAGAGAGTATTTTGAAGATAAAAATGAAGATAAACAGTTACGCCCAAAATTTAAACAGTTGCGCCCAAAATTTAAACAGTTGCGCCCAAAATTTACACAGTTGCGGCCAAAATTTAAACAGTTGCGCCCAAAATTTAAACAGTTGCGCCCAAAATTTAAACAGTTGCGCCCAAAATTTAAACAGTTGCCCCCAAACAGTTACGCCCAAAATTTAAACAGTTGCGCCTAAAATTTAAACAGTTACGCCTAAAATTTAAACAGTTACGCCCAAAATTTAAACAGTTACGCCCAAAATTTAAACAGTTGCGCCCAAAATTTAAACAGTTGCACCCAAAATTTAAACAGTTGCACCCAAAATTTAAACAGTTGTGCCCAAAATTTAAACAGTTGCGCAGAAATTCAAACAGTTGTGCCCAAAATTATTTACTTAGTGACATGGCTTTTCTGTAGAGAGTATTTTGAAGATAAATTTTTGAGCACTCAAGCCCCTCAGAAAATATCCGTCGCAACTAGTCATTAAGCTAGAATACAGGGTTACTACTTCCTCTTACTTAACTGTACTGACTATAGCTATATAATCAGTTTTCTTTTTCAGTGCTCAAATACTCGTATATATTTAAAAAAGATATCAGACGAGCCTTTTTGAGCTTTCAATGCAGAGTAATAAATTCCACCTAAATGCAAAGTTCAGACACATCAGATTTCTAAAAAATCTTAAGAATTTGAGAAAATCTTTGGGGGACTTATAATTACAAGAAGTCTGATTTGTTGCAACGACCTTCTATGTAAAAATAAACGACATTATACAAAAAGATGGCAATAGTATTCAGGCTTGCACAGAAGTTTTCAAAATTTACTGCTCAGCTTTTTAATTTTCAACCTAGAAAACAAAAAAAGATGTCAATCGCTATAAGATAAAAGAAATGTAAAAAAAATTATAGAGAATAGCACTAAAACTTAAAATCGACCCCAGATATAGAGGACGTTTGTTGACCCCAGATATAGATGACGTTTGTTCCTAAATAAAGTTTTGGCGTTAAAATACCCAAACGGACGACCTTCTTTGTCGAACGTAAAAGATTATTACGAATAAAGAAGAAAAAACGCGGAGGAACATTTAACTAACAATCATGACAAGGCTTCAATCAATGGCTTTAGAGAGTAAGTAATAAGTTAAAAATAGGATATTTTTCCGATAATTAAGGTTTGAGGCGTAACAGGGATGTTGAGCTCACACTTAGGTAAATACTCTATTGCAGTCTGGATTGTCAATTGCAATTATATTCTATATCTCAGGAACGGCTAGGATAAATAGGTAGAATATTTTGAAGCTGGTTGAGTGGAAAGACATTAACCAATTTTGGATGCCTAGTTAATAGAATTTGCACAAATTTACGTCATTACTTTTGCAATTTTATTGCTATGTTATTGGCAAGAATTCAGTGTATCTCATAAGAAAACACACCTTCGTAATTTTCATTTCTTGGGCTTCAACCCTTTAGGAGATCTACACTAAGATTGATTGGTTTAATGTATTTATTGTTACATAGTTATAACAATGAAAAATAAATAAATCCAACCCCGGGTTTTCAGCCCAACTCAGGTTAATGATTGTTTGTTTTGAGTTTGGCTCACTTACTTATTTTAATTTCTGTTTTATTTGGGTTTCACTAATTTATTGATGGATGATAAGGAATTGCCTTTCCTGATAAAGTTTACTCTTAAGATTCTGCTGTTTTCAGTCATGCTGGTATTGATCGTGATTGAACTAGCACTGATCACATTGGTGCCCCAATCTTAAGAGTTAACAGCCAATATTATCCAATCAAATAAGTTTCGGGAATACAATCTCGAGGGTGTAAAGGTAATTTTAGAATTTGGCAAGAAAAGCAGTAACTATATTCAGTGAAAAGGCAACGCAAAGGAAAGAAAGATCGCTGCCCCATAATTCCTTGTTGAAAAGTATTTCCCTGATTGAAATAAGGAATAACCCTTATTTGTGGTAATAAAAATAAAAAAAAGGAATGAAAGAAATAGAAATAGGAAAAATAAGAAGTCGAAGAAGAGATAGAAATAAGAACATCCAGTTCTGGAAAAGGAAAAGTCCTATACCGTATTACATATTACTATTTTCCTAAACAATAATACGTGCATAAAACCTCAAAAATTGTTAAAAATCTTTTTTTTTATATCTATTATTACGTTATCTTTTACCAACGTTCCAATAGTTCAGACGTCTAAAAGAAGTTCACTATGACCAAAAGAGGAAATGATAAGAGCAGAAACTCCTTTCAATGAGAAAAATAGCCAACGTCATCTAGCTGAAAAAATAAACATCATTTTTCATCAAAATAAGTGTTTCATCAAAATACTTATTTAGTAAATGTAGTCTTTTACTTTAACCTTGATCAGAGATGATGGCGGTGTTTTTCCTAAAAGAAATAATAGGCCCATCTGTGGCGCGTTTGTTCTTTAACGAATATAGTCCTTCCCAAACTTATTTGTTCTACCGCCCCTTTTCCAGAAGAAATATTACTCAGAGCTCCCTGCAGTACAGATTATTTATTTTCACATTTTAATACAAAATAAACAAATGAAGAGTCTACAATAATGCATCTACCTTTTTCGTAAATCAAACTAAAGAATGGTAGAAATTTGAACAAATGATGCTATTATTAAAACAATTTTTATTATTAAATATAACAAAGTAATATAATTATCTACAATGAAATTTGTTTAATGACAGACTCATGAAACTAGCGGTTAAACTTAGAACAGAAAAGTAATACAAAACAGTTCAAATATTCAAAAATATCTCATTGAGGAATGTGAACCTAGTTTACTGCTTATTTAGTAAGCCTTGGGTCAATAATAATCTTATGACACCTACCCTATTCTGAAAACACTTTTTTTGGGTTTGAAAAATAAACAATAAAATATAATTACAAAAAGAATCAAAAACTTAAAAGGGAAATGGTCCTTCCATATAAAAATATCAAGCTGTAAATCCATTTTTTTCGGTATATATATATATATATATATATATATATATATATATATATATATATATATATATATATATATATATATATATATATATATATATATATATATATGGTTCTTCACCTCATTGTGGATTATTGGCTCATTATATGCCTGAAAATAAGAAAAAATTAAGATTTTGTAATTTCATACGCTTAATGAAATTTATTATTTAAATCTTTATTGTTTAGAATGAAATTAATTTATACATTTGCTTGAATATGATTTTTGTTTTTTCAGGTTAGAGGAGGGGTACAAAATTCCAAAACAGGCAAAAAACGTGCTATAATACAAATATGGTGGAAATTGTAAGACGAATTAGGCTTTGGATAATAGGGAGCCTAAATTTATCAATGTCTTACCATTATATGCATTTAAACAGTAAGACATTTGTTAAAATAAAATAACAACATTAAAGGAAAAGAAATAATGAAAATTCTTTAGAAATGAATAAAATCTAATATAATTAGGTTTAAAAAAATCTAGTTTTTTTTAACCTAGGCTTTGATTTGAAGGTCCCGTGATTGGAAGGTAGGGGAGATTGTAACATCAAAACAATCTTATCAATATCATGGTTTTCAAATGAATAATGTGAGTATAACAACTAATAGCCTACTAATAATAATTCACTGCAGCACCAGGCCACCAGAGGCCAACACAGCTGCTCACATTCTTCCTCCACCCTATTTCGTTCAAAACTTGTACTTTTATTACCCCTCCCACGAGCATTCAACTTCCTTTAAAATCTTCCTTTCTACCTCTTCTCACTTCATTTTGAGATACCCTGCTTATTGTCCGGAACCAGATAGACGGCTAGAAAGGACGATCGTAAGGATATATTCCACAAAAGTGACGTATTAAATTTATAACTAATGTGTAATACTACTTTTTTTGTAGATGCGTAGAATTTTGTATACCCTCGTACCCCCTATACCCTAAAGTCAGATTTTTTTTCAAATTTAAAATACACAATCTTTGAGTTGAGCTTTGAAAATCTTAGCCAATATCAGTTGGTTTAGCGATAAGGCTTTAAATATATTCACACAATAAACCATTAAAATTCCTTCTTCATGGCATCGTTTTTCTTTGTATATTTCCCATGGTGACAGCATGAAATAGCTCAACCGGGTCCGGTCCTACAAGGAGCTTTGGTTTTATTGTGATGTAACCGCGTAAATTCATCCCGAATTTAAGCGTTCCAACACCCTAAACATAAAAGAATTTTTTTTAAAATTCTTTTCATAGATTTTACATACAAAAAGATTAGACTATATATTTTTCATATAATTATTTTTTTCCAGATACTAAGCACGCCCTAGACGGTAAATCATTTTGATCAAAAGCTCGCGTCAGTCCATTGACTCAAGCATGATCAAACAGTTCGTGATAACAAACTGTAGTAAGGAGCGACCCGGCTCAATACGTAACTCTAAAAAACGGAATTTTGATGCTAAAAGATACATCAAAAGAATCGAATTAACATGCTGATTTTAAATATATAAGTTTCATCACTTTTAGTATTTGTCATCAAAAGTTACCAGCCTGAGAAAATTTGCTTCACTTTGGAAAATAGGGGAAAACACCCCTTTAAAAGTCATAGAATATTAACGAAAATCACACCATCTTATTCAGCGTATCAGAGAACCCTCTAGCAAAAATTTCAATCTCCTATATATAAAAATGTAGAAATTCGTATTTTTTGGCAGAAGATTTATTCTTCTGCGTGTTTATTTGTTGTTTATTTCCAGACGTCGTCGTATCGACCAACTGGTCCTAGAATGTCGCAAGAGGGCTAATTCTAACGGAAATGAAAAGTCCTAGTACCCTTTTTAAGTGACCAAAAAAATTGGCGGGCACCTAGACCCCCTCCCACGCTCATTTTTATCCCAAAGTCAACGGATCAAAACTTTGAGATACCCATTTTGTTTCGCATAGTTGAAAACGATAATAACTATGCCTTTGGGGATGAATTACTCCCCCAAAGTCCCTGGAGGAGGGGCTGCAAGTTACCAACTTTGACCAGTGTTTACATACAGTAATGGCTATTGGAAAGTGTAAATACATTTCCAGGGGGATTTCCTTGGTTTGGGGGTGAGATTGAGGGGAGGGGGATATGTGGGAGGATCTTTCCTTGGAGAAATATGTCATGGAGGAAGAAAAATTCAATGAAAAAGGCGCGGGATTTTCAAGCATTACAATATAAGGAGTAGCATTAAAACTTAAAACGAACAGAGATTATTCCGCATATGAGGGGTTCTAAAAATATTTTACCATAAAAAGCGAGGTATTTAGGAGGATATAAATACCTCGCTCTTTATGCTAAAGTATTTCTAGTAATTTCAACAATTTATTCTACGACCTTTCTGATTCAGGGATCATTCTTAAAGAACTGGGACAAACTTAAGATTTAGTGTAAAGAGCAAGGTATTAACGAGGGGACAAACCCCCTCATATACATAGTAAAAATATAAGAATATAAAAGTTTGTTACGTAAGTAAATTCTCAAGTTACGTATATTTTCTACTAATAAAAACGTTCGTTAAAAATTAAAAGTTCTAGTTGCCTTTTTAAGTAACCAAAAAATTGGAGGGGAACTAGGCCTCCTTCCACACCTTTTATTTCTCAAAATTGTTTGATCAAAAGTAAGAGAAAGCCATTTAGCCAAAAATAGAATTAATATGCAAATTTCATTCAATAATTTATGTGCGGAAAGCCAAATCAAACATGCATTAATTCAAAAACGTTCAGAAATTAAATATAACAGAGTGAAACGCAGTGATATTTAATTTCTCTGTTAAAATAACAAAGTGAAACGCAGTCACTCTGGAAGTGATGATATGAGTTGTCCCCTCTGCAATCCCTCGCTCTTTACGCTAAGTTTGACTCTTTGCCACAATTCTATATTTTAAAACAATTAAAAACTTTAGTGTAAAGAGGGAGGGATTGCGGAGGAGCCAACCCATTTCATATACGGAGTAATTTCTGTTCGTTTTAAGTTTTAATGTCGCTCCTTACTTTCAGTTAAAAAAAAACTAGTTTCTTTTTTTAATTTAAATAAAAAACTAGTCTTTTATAACTGAAAGTGAGGAGCGACATTAAAACTTAAAACGAACTGAAATTACTCTGTCTATGAAAGTGAATGTTCCCTTCTAAACGGCCCGCTCTTTACGCTAAAGTTTGACTCTTTCTCTCAATTCTTCTTTGCAAAACATTAAAAAACTTTAGCGTAAAGAGCGGAGCGTTGAGAAGGGAATAGCCACTTTCATACACGGATTAATTTTTATTCGTTTGAAGTTTTAATGTCGCTCCTTACTTTCAAGTAAAAAAAACTAATTTTTTTATTTAATTTCTGAACGTTTTTGAATTAATGTATGTTTGATTTTGGCTCTCCGCACATAAATTATTAAAATAAAATTTGCATATTAATTCTTTTTTTGGCTAAATAGCTTTCTTTTAGTTTTGATAAGAAGATTTTGAGAAGAAAGGGGGGGGAGGAGGCCTAGTTACACTCCAATTTTTCGATTAGTTTAAAAGGAAACTAGAACTTTTAATTTTTAACGAACGTTTTTAATAGTAAAAAATATACGTAACTTAAGAATTAACTTACGTAACGAACTTCTATATTCTTATATTTTATTATGTATATGAGGGGGTTTGTCCCCTCTTTAATACCTCGCTCTTTACACTAAAGCTTAAATTTTCTCCCAATTCTTCAAGAATGACCCCTGAATCACAAAGGCCGTAGAATAAATAGTTGAAATTACTAAAAATACTTTAGCATAAAGAGCGAGGCATTTAGGAGGAGAAGAACACCTCATATGCGTAATAATCTCTGTTTGTTTTAAGTTTTAATGCTGCTCTTTACTTTCAGTTGAAAAAACCTTTTCATATCATTTTTTTATTTTTTTTATAATAGTGCTAGAAAATCCTGCACCCCTTCATTGAATTTCTCTTCCCCCATGACATATTCCTCCAAGTATAGATCTTACCACATAGTCCCCTTCCCTAAACCCCCTCCCAAACCATAAAAATCTCTCTGGAAACGTCTCTACACTTCCCATTAACCATAACTGAAATTAAATACTGGTCAAAGCTTGCAACTTGCAGCCCCTCCCTCGGGGACAATGGGGGAGTAAGTCATCTCCAAATACATAGTTATTATAGTTTTCGACTATGCTGAACAAAATGGCTATCTCGAAATTTTGATCCGTTGACTTTGAGAAAAAATGAGCGTGGGAGGGGGCCTAGGTGTCCTCCAATTTTTTGGTACTTAAAAAGGGTACTAGAATTTTTAATTTCTGTTAGAATGAGCCCTCTTAAGACACTCTAGGACCAATTAGTCGATACGATGACCCCTAGGAAAAAATGGTTTATTGTATAAATAAACTAAAACGCTGAATGCGATGGTGTAATTTTCGTTAGGATTATATGACTTTAAGGGGGGTTTTTCCCCCCTATTATCCAAAAAAGGCAAATTTTCTCAGGCTCGTAAGGCTAAATTTAATGAAACTTATATATTTAAAATTAGCATAAAAATTCAATTCTTTTGATGTATCTTTTAGTATCAAAATTCCCTTTTCTAGGGTTTCGTTTGCTATTGAGCTGGGTCGCTCCTTACTACATTTTGTTACCACGAACTGATTGATTGACCGTCTTGGAACCTGTTTGACGCTTGAGGCAAGCGTTGACGATGATTGATAGAAAGTGTGAATGACTCAATCATTTTGATTCAATTGATTGATCAATCAAGATGAAAAACAGTGTCTTAGATTAGCTTTGATGAAGATTGAAGAGTTGATTGAAAAGCCGAATTAAATTTGATAAAGGCACACGTCAATCAATTGACGGATACAATTGATCAAAATGATTGGCCATCTCCTTTAGACACCAATTATTTTCAATTCATCTTTGCCTTTAAGGTACTGTGCTCTTTTTTGGTTGCTGAAATCAAGCCAATGAGAAAAAAAAAGCAGAGAAAATGATAAAAAAGTAAATTTAAGGTAAAAATAATAACTAACAAATATAACAATGAAACAAAAGAAGAAACAAGAGTTGGAAATTAAACAGCACTGAAAAAAAAACCGTTTCATCTAAGTTTCGAAGAATTTCGTAGATACGCGTCACTTGCTTCTGCACGGACACAAATTTCAGCATTATCTATTCGATAGAATCAAATTAACGAGTTAATAAATATTAACGATGGATAATGCAATAGAAATATAGCATTCATAAATTCGACTGGGTCAAGCAAATAGTGCCACAAAAAACTCATTTAATTAGCTGTTAGCCAACAAAGCTAAACTCATCTGTCCCAAATTGATTAGTTGATTCAAGTGGCTCCGCTAAATTCACAAAACAAATTTTTTGAATACAATCTTGAGGGTATAAAGGTACTTTCAGCGTTCGGCAAGCAAGCCGATGAGACTTTTTAATGAAAGGGTAAAGCAAAGAGAAAAAGAGATTGCTGCCCCCCAATTCATTGATGAAAAGTGATTTTGGAAGCCCATTCGATTATTATTTATTTCTGATGATAGAAATAGAAATATGTTGTGGGATAAATTAAGATAGGGGAAATAAGAAGAAGGAATGCCAAAAAGAATATCCAATTGTGGAAAATGAAAGTAAACATGGTGAATCTAAGTTATTTAATGGCTGGGTAAACTAAGGCTGAGCAACAAACTTAAACATACACAGAAATACAGGTTTCATAGGAGGTAAATAAGCTCACCTTTTAGAAACCAGATTGTTTCTTTTGTGGGAAAAGCAGAGCCAATAAAAAAAAAAAACAGATTTTTTTTTCAAAATTAAATAATGTCCCCAGTTGGGACATTATTTAATTTTGTTCCGTCAAGCCAAAAAAGATAAGCACAAATACACAACTAAATTTTCAATTTGATCCCCAAGCCATTCCAAGGATATTACTCGTCTTTCAAATCATCTGGCGATTTACCTTTTGATTTACCTTTACAACTCCTTTAGGAAATTATAGTGCCAACTGTAGTGTGTTGGAGTTGACACTGTAAGCTATTAAATAGAAAAAAACGAACAAGTTTTTTCAGCTGAATATAAAGAACAAAATTAAAAATTAAAAAGAAAAGAAATCATTACGTATACGAGGGGGTCCCCCTCCCTCGCTCTTTATACTAAAGTTAAAATTTTGTCCCAATTCTGTAAAAATTATCCCTGAATCAGAAGAGCCGTTTAATTAGAATAAATAGGTCTTTTGAAAGTACTAAAAAAACTTAGCGTAAAGAGTGAGGTATTGACAAGGGGGCACATCCCCTCATACAAGTAATAGTTACTTTCGGTTCAAAAAACTTGTTTTTTTTCAATTTCAGATCATTTTTAAATAATGCTGGGAAATCCAGCGCCCCTTTACGGAAACTCCTCTTTCCACATAAGAAATTCCTCCACGGAAAGATTCTCCCAAGTAACCCTCTCCCCCTACCCCCTCCTCCACTAGAAATCGAAAATCCTCCTGAAAACGTCTGTATGCTTCCCAATAAACAATTATTTATATAACAATGGGCATACTTCATAACTTGGAGTCCTTCCACCTTGGATTGTGGGGATTAAGTCGTCCTCAAATACATAGTTACTAGATTTTTTGACTACTCTGAACAGAGTGAATGTCTCGAAATTTTAATCCAGTGACTTCGAAATAAAATGAGCGTTGGAGGGGACCTAGCTGCTCTTTAATTTTTTTGGTCACTTAAAAAGGGCACTAGAACTTTTATTATCCGTTTGAATGAGCCCTCTCGTATCAGTGTAGGATCACTGGGTCAATACAATCACCCCTGGGGGAAAAAACGATACACTTTTACCATTGAAGGCACGCAGCATATGTCGTTAGCTATGGTTGAGGGTCGTGCTCATTGATCCATAGTACAAAAATAATGATTCATCTACGAAGTTAATAATTATTGCTAATTACTGATTATTATGTAGCATAAATGAGAGACACTCAACCAAGAGTAAAGCTAATGCATTGAAAGAAAAGTTGGGCTTCCTCAAGACTTCTTTCATGGCCTCCAATTTTACAGGGTGTCATACTGGAAAGGTTCAATAAGGTTAACATATAACTGCAGTCTGAAACAAGAGAATCAGGGCAGATTATTCTGTAATATAACTATAATTGTGGTTTTCATTAAGACCTTACACAGAAATTTGAATGGCAAGAAAGTGCAGCCCACTGTTGAAAAAGTTGGGTAGCCAAGTAGCAATTTTACTTGGCAGTTTTTAAATTTCTTCGCAGATTTTGTCTGAAAATGCCGTTTTTACATATAAAAATAATTTTTGCTCAAAGATAAGCTGTCAATACACAATTTGTACTACACCACATAAAAAGGGAGTAGCATAGTAGCAATGCTACTTGTCAGTATTTAAATTTGTTTGCAGATTTTGTCTGAAAATACAAGTGCTTTCACCATTCCCAAATTTTTGGGGATTTCCCAGCAATTTGTCTTCTAAAAAAAAAATAGCTCCCCAAAAATTCTATTTCGTTCTGGGAGTAATTTATCCACTAGTGACGATTCATCCCTAGTAACTATCACTTTCACTTAACTTAACATAATTTTTCACTACTTTCGAAATTTTTTGTCTCAATTGTTTACTGCCCATCTAAAAACAGACATAGATCATTGAATTACCGATATTTCTGCCTATTTTGATATTTGCGTATTAATTTTTTGTTGTTGCTAAATGGCTCTCTCTTAGTTTTGATCAGACGACATGGAGAAAAAGGGTGAGAGAAGAGGCCTAGTTCCACTCCAGTTTTTCGGTTACTTAAATTTATTTTTTCATTTTTTTTTTTTAAATAATGCGACAAAATCCTGCCCCCCTTCTTGGAATTTCTCTTCTCCCATGACAAATTCCTCCAAGGGAAGATCCTCCTATGTAGTCCCCTACCCTCAACCCCCCCTAACCAAAAAATGCCCCTGAAAGGGTCTGTACACTTCCAAATAACCATTACTGTATGTAAACGCTGGTCAAAGTTTGTAACTTGCAGCCCCTCCTCGGGAACTTCGGAGGAGTAAGTCAGCCCCAAAGACATAGTTATTATGTTTTCCGACTATGTTGAACAAAATGACTATCTCAAAATTTTGATCCACTGATGTTTGGAAAAAATGAGCGTGGGAGGGGCCTATTTGCCCTCTGAGTTGTTGGTCACTAAAAAAGGGCACTAGAACTTTTAATTTGGGTTAGAATGAGCTCTCTCGCGACATCCTAGGACCCCTTTGTCGATACGATCACCCCTGGGAAAAAAACAACAACAAAAAACACAAAGAAACAAATAAACGCGCACCTGTGATCGGTCTTCTGGCAAAAAATACTAAGTTCCACATTTTTGTAGATGAGAGCTTGAAACTTCTACAGTAGGGTTCTCTGATACACTGAATATGATGGTGTGATTTTCGTTAAGATTGTATGACTTTTAGGGCGTGTTGTCCCCCATTTTCCAAAACAAGGCAAATTTTTCTCAGGCTCGTAACTATTGCTGAGTAAAACTAAATTTAATGAAACTTATATATTTAAAATCAACATAAAAATCCAATTCTTTTGATGTACCTATTAGTATCAAAATTCCTTTTTTTAGAGTTTCGTTTACTATTGAGCCTGGTCGCTCCTTACCACAGTTCATTACCATGAACTGTTTGATTCCGAGCATTGGTGCAAAGAGGGTTGTTTTAATCAGATTAACCGTGGGTTTTAATTTTATTTTCAGTATAAGCCTAGGGCCAGAACATATATATATATATATATATATATATATATATATATATATATATATAGATTTTAAATGTTTGTGTCTATTCTCTAGGTCTTGAAAGTTGTTTATAAACAAACACAATCGTCATCTAACCTAACAATCTAAATTTATAAGTATTTGTCTTTTAATATGTTTTACTGAGAACTATTATATCGGACTGAGGGTGTTTAATTGCATACATAGATTATTTGAAAATGGAAAAATGCATATGCATCCATGTTTATTTTTCAGAATTTGGAAAAAAAACGCAAAAAAAAACTGTACAACAGTAAATGAAGTGGAGATATGGGTTTTTCCCCTTGCAAAATGTGTTAACTAAGTTTTTTTCCCTTGCGAAATGTGTTAACTAGGTCTTTCCCCTTGTGAATTGTGAAATAAGATTTTCTTTATAACATGTTTCTTTATGCACTGGTAAAACCTTATGTTAAGAGGAAAGTATTGAGGAAGGGGCCATCTTAATATACATAATATTTTGCTTCCGTTTTGAGTTTTAATGCTGCTAATAACTTTCAGTTAAAAAGTTTTTTTTGCTCTTTAATTTAACTAAAGCTATGAGCAGTAAGATGAAAATTTACGAAGCATATGAATATACAGGTTATCAAAAGGACATACCGGCAATGTCATAGCAACGGCTAATTGAATTAAGTCGAAATATACGGGACTTGATAAGACGACTGTTCAACCAACCAAAAGGTTTCATCTAAGTTTCGTAGAATTACGTAGATACGCGTCACTTACTTCTGAACGGAAACAAATTTCAGCATTATCTATTCGATAGAATCAAATTAACGAGTTTTCAAAAAAATAACGAGATTCAAAAATGTCAAACAGAAGTAAGCAATTATATTAATACTACTACAGCTATTAGTACTAGTGCTACCACTATTGTTGCTACTATTACAAGTATGACTAAATGTATGAAGGTGAAATTAGCAGGGAATTTTGGGGAGGTAAAGTGAACAAAATTTCAACACACCGTTCGCATTCATGTCGTCAGACGGCCGAGTCGGCAATATCTTAGAAACCTTCTCAAGATCGGAGCATAATTTCCACTTTACTGCAAACAAAAACAATCTAAAATGCTTTCACTTTGTTAACTTTAATAACTCAAAATTATTAAGTGTTACATATATTATATATTACTAGCTGTTGGGGTGGCGCTTCGCGCCACCCCAACACCTAGTTGGTGGGGCGCTTCGCGCCCCCCAAGCCCCCCCCACGCGTAAGTCGTTACGCGCCATATTAGTTACGCGCCATTGTAGTTGTGTCTCTGTGTCCCACCTGTGAATAGAGATAGATAGATAGATAGATAGATATATATATATATATATATATATATATATATATATATATATATATATATATATATATATATATATATATATATATATATATATATATATGTATCTATATATATAAAAATAAGTTGTCTGTCTGTGGATCAGGTGACGTCATGTTTCTGTGTCGGCTGACGTCATGAAGTTAGTTGTCGTCATTTTTGCTATGACGGTGACGTCATTAAAGATATTTAAGACATATATGTTCACGTAGAAATCTATTAATGTTTAAGTTTAAAATGACTGATGAACTTACAATGGCAAAAGCCGATGAAGATGCTCAAAGAGTCTATGCCAAAAAACTTGCTGCTGATAGAGAAAGTCAGAAAAGAAAGCGTGCCGAGGAATCAAAAGAACAGCAAGGAAACAGGCTTGAGGCTAAAGAACGCAAAATCGCGCAGTTAGATGAAGATCCACCTGGACAGCGAGAGTCAAAACATATCAAAACTGAAAATGATAGCGATGATGATTGGGTTTGGGATTTTGACTCGGATAAGGTCATCAATGCCTACCAGATTTTAGTTAAAAAAAACGAAGGTTCGGCGATATGTATTTCATAGTGAAGCTGAAAAATAAAGAAGAAAAAGAAAACTGAAAAAAGAAAAAATGTAAAAAACTAAAAAATACTAAAAAGAAAAAAACACTCAAAGAGAAATTACAGACCGGGACACAAATGACGACCGGGACAGAGGGAATATAAATAACGACCAGGACACTCAAAGAGAAATTACAGACTGGGATACCGGGACACAAATGACGACCGGGACACAGGGAATATAAATGACGACCAGGACACAGGTATTTAAGAATATCGTTCAAAGACAAATTTTTAATTGTAAGAAGACCGTTGAAAGAGAAATTTCTAATTGTAAAATGACTGAAGAACCTACAATGGCAACGGTACCACCATCGAAGTAGATAACCAGTGGGTTGTTCCATATTCCCCATTAGTGCGAAACGTCAACCCCAAGTCAAATTCGTGCATTGTTTGGCATCATTTTAACAACTTGCTCTCCATCAGCTCCTACAGAGTTATGGGAAAAATATAAGTCAAAAATGTCCGAAGATATACTCCATCGAAAACAGTTAGAGACGTCAGATATGACTTTTGATTTTACATCAGAAATTTATAACTACACTTTAGTTTTTATAGAAGATTTGTGCGTACGTATGGCAAACAAACCTCTTCAGGATTTGGGAATGCCTTCACCTAACCGTATCGCTGCTGTTTCGACATGTGTAGAATTGGATCGTGAAAAAAGTTACAGTACGAATGATCTATTGTCGTATGTACAAAATAACATTTCCAAGTTAACGTCGGAACAAAAAGACATTTATGATACGATAATGCATTGTGTCGATAACAACGTTGGAGAAATTTTCTTTTTGGAGGCGCCAGGAGGTACTGGTAAAACGTTTGTGATAAAACTGACAATCTATTTATGTGCACAGACAATGGGGCAGCCAAGAATGTTGTATATTCGCAAGTTATATATAAATGACGAAAGGGACACAGGGAATGTTCAATTAGCAATCACCATCAACAAAGCTCAAGGGCAATCATTAGTTTAATGAGGTATAGATCTGAATACACATTGTTTTTCCCATGGACAATTATATGTTGCATGTTCAAGAGTTGGTAAACCTGACAATCTATTTATATGCACAGACAATGGGACAGCCAAGAATGTTGTATATTCGCAAGTTTTACGTAGTTAAATATATATATATATATATATATATATATATATATATATATATATATATATATATATATATATATATATATATATATATATATATATATATATATATATATATATATATATATATATATATCTATCTATCTATCTATATTCACAGTGAGACACTGGGACACAACTACAATGGCGCGTCACCATATATATATATGTATATATATATATGTATATATACATATATATATATATATATATATATATATATATATATATATATATATATATATATATATACATATATATATATGTATATATATATATACATATATATATATATATATATATATATATATATATATATATATATATATATATATATATATATATATATATATATATATATATATATATATATATATATATGTAATCAGTATTGACTGATTATTGCATGTTCTATGATCATTATATGTTGCATGTTCAAGAGTCGGTAAACCTGACACTCTATTTATATGCACAGACAATGGGACAGCGAAGAATGTTGTATATTAGCAAGTTTTACGTAGTTAAAAACATATATTTATATATCTATCTATATTCACAGGTGGGACACAGGGACACAACTACAATGGCGCGTAACTAATATGGCGTGTAACAACTTACACGCACCAAATAGGTGTGGAAAAAAAATTTATTTCCCAGAAATACAATTGATTTTTCCGCTTTTTTGTCAAATTGCTTAACTCAGGTTAGTCACAACTGCAAAAATTTCTGGAACCAATTCGATCCATTGTTGGTCGTCTGAGTGATCAGTTTGACCAAATGAAAATTTATAATCAGCTGGTCCTATTTGGTTTCAAAGAAAATCCTTATCCAGAAGCTTCTGAAAGCAAATTCCTTGAATTTTGCAGTATTAGATGTCCTGGTATTCCTGTGACTCAGAATGACATAGTTTCTATTAAGAGGTGGAAAACAAGGCTCAGGTCTGAAACCTCGCCCACTTGTTATGGAATTTTGTAGTTCTCGAATGCAGCAGCATAATCTT
>NW_027063780.1:0-30775 GCF_032884065.1 Artemia franciscana
CGACGTAGCTATTATCCCCAAAAACTAAAACTTTTGAAATAAAAAAAGAGTCTTTAATCACATTCTTTACCATGTTCAATCATAATATAGTCTAATATCTTCATTTTTTCCACGGATGTATCTATTACCCCAGAAAACTAAAACTTTTGAAATAGGAAAAGAGCCTTTAATCACATTCTTTACCATGTGCAATCATAAAATAGTATAATATCTTCATTTTCTCCACAGACCTAGCTATTACCCCCGAAAACTAAAACTTTAGAAATAAGAACAGAGCCTTTAATCACATTCTTTAACATATGCAATCATAAAATAGTGGAATATCGTCATTTTTTCAACATACGTAGCTATTACCCCCGAAAACTAAAACTTTTGAAATAGGAAAAGAGCCTTTAATCAAGTTCTTTACCATGTGCAATCATAAAATAGTCTAATATCTTCATTTTTTCCACGGGCGAAGCTAATACCCTGGAAAACTAAAACTTTTGAAATAGGAAAAGAGCCTTTAATCACATTCTTTACCATGTGCAATCATAAAATAGTCTAATATCGTCATCTTTTTCCACGGACTTATCTATTACCCCCGAAAACTAAAAATTTTGAAATAGGAAAAGAGCCTTTAATAACATTCTTTACCATGTGTAATCATGAAACAGATTAATATCTTCATTTTTTCCACGGACGAAGCTATTACCCTCGAAAACTAAAACTTTTGCAATAGTAAAAGAGCCTTTAATCAGATTCTTTACCATGTGCAATCATAAAATAGTATAATATCTTCATTTTTTCCACGGACGTATCTATTACCCCCGAAAACTAAAACTTTTGAAATAGGAAAAGAGCCTTTAATAACATTCATTACCATGTGCAATCATAAAATAGTCTTATATCTTCATTTTTTCCACGGACGAAGCTATTACCCTCGAAAACTAAAACTTTTGAATTAGGAAAAGAGCCTTTAATCACATTCTTTACCATGTGTAATCATAAAATAATCTAATATCTTCATTTTTTCCACGGACGAAGCTATTACCCTCGAAAACTAAAACTTTTGCAATAGTAAAAGAGCCTTTAATCAGATTCTTTACCATGTGCAATCATAAAATAGTATAATATCTTCATTTTTTCCACGGACGTAGCTATTACACCCGAAAACTAAAACTTTTGAAATAGGAAAAGAGCCTTTAATAACATTCTTTACCATGTGCAATCATAAAATATTCTAATATCTTCATTTTTTCCATGGACGTAGCTATTACCCTCGAAAACTAAAACTTTTGAAATAGGAAAAGAGCCTTTAATCACGTTCTTTACGATGTGCAATCATAAAATAGTCTAATATCTTCATTTTTTCCACAGACATAGCTATTACCCTCGAAAACTAAAACTTTTGAAATAGAAAAAGAGCCTTTAATCACATTCTTTACCATGTGCAATCATAAAATAGTCTAATATCTTTATTTTTTCCACGGACGAAGCTATTACCCTCGAAAACTAAAACTTTTGAAATAGGAAAAGAGCCTTTAATCACATTCTTTACTATGTGCAATCATAAAATAGTCTAATATCTTCATTTTTTCCAAGGACGTAGCTATTACCCTCGAAAACTAAAACTTTTGACATAGGAAAAGAGCCTTTAATCAAATTCTTTACCATGTGCAATCATAAAATAGTCTAATATCTTTATTTTTTCCACGGACGAAGCTATTACCCTCGAAAACTAAAATTTTGAAATAGGAAAAGAGCCTTTAATCACATTCTTTACCATGTGCAATCATAAAATAGTCTAACATCTTCATTTTTTCCACAGATGTAGCTATTATCCCCAAAATCTAAAACTTTTGAAATAGGAAAAGAGCCTTTAATCATTCTTTACCATGTGCAATCATAAAATAGTCTAAGGTCTTATTTTTTCCACAGACATAGCTATTACCGTCGAAAACTAAAACTTTTGAAATAGAAAAAGAGCCTTTAATCACATTCTTTACCATGTGCAATCATAAAATAGTCTAATATCTTTATTTTTTCCACGGACGAAGCTATTACCCTTGAAAACTAAAACTTTTGAAATAGGAAAAGAGCCTTTAATCACATTCTTTATCATGTGCAATCATAAAATAGTCAAATATCTTCATTTCTTCCACAGTCGTAGCTATTATCCCCAAAAACTAAAACTTTTGAAATAAAAAAAGAGTCTTTAATCACATTCTTTACCATGTGCAATCATAAAATAGTCTAATATCTTCATTTTTTACACGGACGTATCTATTACCCCAGAAAACTAAAACTTTTGAAATAGGAAAAGAGCCTATAATCACATTCTTCACCATGTGCAATCATAAAATAGTATAATATTTTCATTTTTTCCACAGACGTAGCTATTACCCCCGAAAACTAAAACTTTTGAAATAAGAAAAGAACCTTTAATCACATTCTTTACCATATGCAATCATAAAATACTGGAATATCGTAATTTTTTCAACATACGTAGCTATTACCCCCGAAAACTAAAACTTTTGAAATAGGAAAAGAGCCTTTAATCAAGTTTTTTACCATGTGCAATCATAAAATAGTCTAATATCTTCATTTTTTCCACGGACGAAGCTAATACCCTGGAAAACTAAAACTTTTGAAACAGGAAAAGAGTCTTCAATCACATTCTTTACCATGTGCAATCATAAAATAGTCCAATATCTTCATTTTTTCCAAGGACGTAGCTATTACCCTCGAAAACTAAAACTTTTGACATAGGAAAAGAGCCTTTAATCAAATTCTTTACCATGTGCAATCATAAAATAGTCTAATATTTTCATTTTTTCCACAGACATAGCTATTACCCTCGAAAACTAAAACTTTTGAAATAGGAAAAGAGCCTTTAATAACATTCTTTACCATGTGCAATCATAAAATAGTCTTATATCTTCATTTTTTCCACGGACAAAGCTATTACCCTCGAAAACTAGAACTTTTGAAATAGGAAAAGAGCCTTTAATCTCATTCTGTACCATGTGCAATCATAAAGTAGTCTAATATTTTTATTTTTTCCACGGACGAAGCTATTACCCTCGAAAACTAAAGCTTTTGAAATAGGAAAAGAGCCTTTAATCACATTCTTTACCATGTGCAATCACAAAATAGTCTAACATCTTCATTTTTTTCACAGATGTAGCTATTATCCCCGAAATCTAAAACATTTGAAATAGGAAAAGAGCCTTTAATCATTCTTTACCATGTGCAATCATAAAATAGTCTAATGTCTTCATTTTTTCCACAGACATAGCTATTACCCTCGAAAACTAAAACTTTTGAAATAGAAAAAGAGCCTTTAATCACATTCTTTACCATGTGCAATCATAAAATAGTCTAATATCTTTATTTTTTCCACGTACGCCTTTAATCAAATTCTTTACCATGTGCGATCATAAAATAGTCTAATATTTTCATTTTTTCCACAGACATAGCTATTACCCTCGAAAACTAAAACTTTTGAAATAGGAAAAGAGCCTTTAATAACATTCTTTACCATGTGTAATCATGAAATAGATTAATATCTTCATTTTTTCCACGGATGTAGCTATTATCCCCGAAATCTAAAACTTTTGAAATAGGAAAAGAGCCTTTAATCACATTCTTTACCATGTGTAATCATAAAATAATCTAATATCTTCATTTTCTCCACAGACGTAGCTATTACCCTCCGAAAACTAAAACTTTTGAAATAGCAAAAGAGCCTTTAATCACATTCTTTACCATGTGCAATCATAAAATAGTCTAATATCTTCATTCTTTCCACAGACATAGCTATTACCCTCGAAAACTAAAACTTTTGAAATAGGAAAAGAGCCTTTAATCACATTCTTTACCATGTGCAATACTAAAATAGTCTAATATCGTCATTTTTTCAACATACGTAGCTATTACCCCCGAAAACTAAAACTTTTGAAATAGGAAAAGAGCCTTTAATCACATTCTTTACCATGTGCAATCATAAAATAGTCTTATATCTTCATTTTTTCCACTGACAAAGCTATTACCCTCGAAAACTAAAACTTTTGAAATAGGAAAAGAGCCTTTAATCTCATTCTTTACCATGTGCAATCATAAAATAGTCTAATATCTTCATTTTTTCCATGGACGTAGCTATTACCCTCAAAAACTAAATCTTTTGAAAAAGGAAAAGAGCCTTTAATCACATTCTTTACCATGTGCAATCATAAAATAGTCTAATATCTTCATTTTTTCCACAGACATAGCTATTACCCTCGAAAACTAAAACTTTTGAAATAGAAAAAGAGCCTTTAATCACATTCTTTACCATGTGCAATCATAAAATAGTCTAACATCTTCATTTTTTCCACAGATGTAGATATTATCCCCGAAATCTAAAACTTTTGAAATAGGAAAAGAGCCTTTAATCATTCTTTACCATGTGCAATCATAAAATTGTCTAATGTCTTCATTTTTTCCACAGACATAGCTATTACCCTCGAAAACTAAAACTTTTGAAATAGAAAAAGAGCCTTTAATCACATTCTTTACCATGTGCAATCATAAAATAGTCTAATATCTTTATTTTTTCCACGTACGAAGCTATTACCCTCGAAAACTAAAACTTTTGAAATAGGAAAAGAGTCTTCAATCACATTCTTTACCATGTGCAATCATAAAATAGTCTAATATCCTCATTTTTTCCAAGGATGTAGCTATTACCCTCGAAAACTAAAACTTTTGACATAGGAAAAGAGCCTTTAATCAAATTCTTTACCATGTGCAATCATAAAATAGTCTAATATCTTTATTTTTTTCACGGACGAAGCTATTACCCTCGAAAACTAAAACTTTTGAAATAGGAAAAGAGCCTTTAATCACATTCTTTACCATGTGCAATCATAAAATATTCTAACATCTTCATTTTTTCCACAGATGTAGCTATTATCCCCGAAATCTAAAACTTTTGAAATAGGAAAAGAGCCTTTAATCATTCTTTACCATGTACAATCATAAAATAGTCTAATGTCTTCATTTTTTCCACAGACATAGCTATTACCGTCGAAAACTAAAACTTTTGAAATAGAAAAAGAGCCTTTAATCACATTCTTTACCATGTGCAATCATAAAATAGTCTAATATCTTTATCTTTTCCACGGACGAAGCTATTACCCTCGAAAACTAAAACTTTTGAAATAGGAAAAGAGCCTTGAATCACATTCTTTATCATGTGCAATCATAAAATAGTCTAATATCTTCATTTCTTCCACAGACGTAGCTATTATCCCCAAAAACTAAAACTTTTGAAATAAAAAAAGAGTCTTTAATCACATTCTTTACCATGTGCAATCATAATATAGTCTAATATCTTCATTTTTTCCACGGATGTATCTATTACCCCAGAAAACTAAAACTTTTAAAATAGGAAAAGAGCCTTTAATCACATTCTTTACCATGTGCAATCATAAAATAGTATAATATCTTCATTTTCTCCACAGACCTAGCTATTACCCCCGAAAACTAAAACTTTAGAAATAAGAACAGAGCCTTTAATCACATTCTTTAACATATGCAATCATAAAATAGTGGAATATCGTCATTTTTTCAACATACGTAGCTATTACCCCCGAAAACTAAAACTTTTGAAATAGGAAAAGAGCCTTTAATCAAGTTCTTTACCATGTGCAATCATAAAATAGTCTAATATCTTCATTTTTTCCACGGGCGAAGCTAATACCCTGGAAAACTAAAACTTTTGAAATAGGAAAAGAGCCTTTAATCACATTCTTTACCATGTGCAATCATAAAATAGTCTAATATCGTCATCTTTTTCCACGGACTTATCTATTACCCCCGAAAACTAAAAATTTTGAAATAGGAAAAGAGCCTTTAATAACATTCTTTACCATGTGTAATCATGAAACAGATTAATATCTTCATTTTTTCCACGGACGAAGCTATTACCCTCGAAAACTAAAACTTTTGCAATAGTAAAAGAGCCTTTAATCAGATTCTTTACCATGTGCAATCATAAAATAGTATAATATCTTCATTTTTTCCACGGAAGTATCTATTACCCCCGAAAACTAAAACTTTTGAAATAGGAAAAGAGCCTTTAATAACATTCATTACCATGTGCAATCATAAAATAGTCTTATATCTTCATTTTTTCCACGGACAAAGCTATTACCCTCGAAAACTAAAACTTTTGAAATAGGAAAAGAGCCTTTAATCTCATTCTTTACCATGTGCAATCATAAAATAGTCTAATATCTTCATTTTTTCCACGGACGAAGCTATTACCCTCGAAAACTAAAACTTTTGAATTAGGAAAAGATCCTTTAATCACATTCTTTACCATGTGTAATCATAAAATAATCTAATATCTTCATTTTTTCCACGGACGAAGCTATTACCCTCGAAAACTAAAACTTTTGCAATAGTAAAAGAGCCTTTAATCAGATTCTTTACCATGTGCAATCATAAAATAGTATAATATCTTCATTTTTTCCACGGACGTAGCTATTACCCCCGAAAACTAAAACTTTTGAAATAGGAAAAGAGCCTTTAATACTATTCTTTACCATGTGCAATCATAAAATATTCTAATATCTTCATTTTTTCCACAGACATAGCTATTACCCTCGAAAACTAAAACTTTTGAAATAGAAAAAGAGCCTTTAATCACATTCTTTACCATGTGCAATCATAAAATAGTCTAATATCTTTATTTTTTCCACGGACGAAGCTATTACCCTCGAAAACTAAAACTTTTGAAATAGGAAAAGAGCCTTTAATCACATTCTTTACTATGTGCAATCATAAAATAGTCTAATATCTTCATTTTTTCCAAGGACGTAGCTATTACCCTCGAAAACTAAAACTTTTGACATAGGAAAAGAGCCTTTAATCAAATTCTTTACCATGTGCAATCATAAAATAGTCTAATATCTTTATTTTTTCCACGGACGAAGCTATTACCCTCGAAAACTAAAATTTTGAAATAGGAAAAGAGCCTTTAATCACATTCTTTACCATGTGCAATCATAAAATAGTCTAACATCTTCATTTTTTCCACAGATGTAGCTATTATCCCCAAAATCTAAAACTTTTGAAATAGGAAAAGAGCCTTTAATCATTCTTTACCATGTGCAATCATAAAATAGTCTAAGGTCTTATTTTTTCCACAGACATAGCTATTACCGTCGAAAACTAAAACTTTTGAAATAGAAAAAGAGCCTTTAATCACATTCTTTACCATGTGCAATCATAAAATAGTCTAATATCTTTATTTTTTCCACGGACGAAGCTATTACCCTTGAAAACTAAAACTTTTGAAATAGGAAAAGAGCCTTTAATCACATTCTTTATCATGTGCAATCATAAAATAGTCAAATATCTTCATTTCTTCCACAGTCGTAGCTATTATCCCCAAAAACTAAAACTTTTGAAATAAAAAAAGAGTCTTTAATCACATTCTTTACCATGTGCAATCATAAAATAGTCTAATATCTTCATTTTTTACACGGACGTATCTATTACCCCAGAAAACTAAAACTTTTGAAATAGGAAAAGAGCCTATAATCACATTCTTCACCATGTGCAATCATAAAATAGTATAATATTTTCATTTTTTCCACAGACGTAGCTATTACCCCCGAAAACTAAAACTTTTGAAATAAGAAAAGAACCTTTAATCACATTCTTTACCATATGCAATCATAAAATACTGGAATATCGTAATTTTTTCAACATACGTAGCTATTACCCCAGAAAACTAAAACTTTTGAAATAGGAAAAGAGCCTTTAATCAAGTTTTTTACCATGTGCAATCATAAAATAGTCTAATATCTTCATTTTTTCCACGGACGAAGCTAATACCCTGGAAAACTAAAACTTTTGAAACAGGAAAAGAGTCTTCAATCACATTCTTTACCATGTGCAATCATAAAATAGTCTAATATCTTCATTTTTTCCAAGGACGTAGCTATTACCCTCGAAAACTAAAACTTTTGACATAGGAAAAGAGCCTTTAATCAAATTCTTTACCATGTGCAATCATAAAATAGTCTAATATTTTCATTTTTTTCACAGACATAGCTATTACCCTCGAAAACTAAAACTTTTGAAATAGGAAAAGAGCCTTTAATCACATTCTTTACCATTTGCAATCATAAAATAGTCTAATATCGTCATCTTTTTCCACGGACTTATCTATTACCCCGAAAACTAAAACTTTTGAAATAGGAAAAGAGCCTTTAATAACATTCTTTACCATGTGTAATCATGAAATACATTAATATCTTCATTTTTTCCACGGACGAAGCTCTTAACCTCGAAAACTAAAACTTTTGCAATAGTAAAAGAGCCTTTAATCAGATTCTTTACCATGTGCAATCATAAAATAGTATAATATCTTCATTTTTTCCACGGACGTATCTATTACCCCCGAAAACTAAGACTTTTGAAATAGGAAAAGAGCCTTTAATAACATTCTTTACCATGTGCAATCAAAAAATAGTCTTATATCTTTATTTTTTCCACGGACAAAGCTATTACCTTCGAAAACTAAAACTTTTGAAATAGGAAAAGAGCCTTTAATCTCATTCTTTACCATGTGCAATCATAAAATAGTCTAATATCTTCATTTTTTCCACGGACGAAGCTATTACCTCCGAAAACTAAAACTTTTGAAATAGGAAAAGAGCCTTTAATCACATTCTTTACCATGTGTAATCATAAAATAATCTAATATCTTCATTTTCTCCACAGACATAGCTATTACCCCCGAAAACTAAAACTTTTGAAACAGCAAAAGAGCCTTTAATCACATTCTTTACCATGTGCAATCATAAAATAGTCTAATATCTTCATTTTTTCCACAGACATAGCTATTACCCTCGAAAACTAAAACTTTTGAAATAGGAAAAGAGCCTTTAATCACATTCTTTACCACGTGCAATACTAAAATAGTCTAATGTCGTCATTTTTTCAACATACGTAGCTATTACCCCAGAAAACTAAAACTTTTGAAATAGGAAAAGAGCCTTTAATCACATTCTTTACCATGTGCAATCATAAAATAGTCTTATATCTTCATTTTTTCCACGGACAAAGCTATTACCCTCGAAAACTAAAACTTTTGAAATAGGAAAAGAGCCTTTAATCTCATTCTTTACCATGTGCAATCATAAAATAGTCCAATATCTTCATTTTTTCCATGGACGTAGCTATTACCCACGAAAACTAAAACTTTTGAAATAGGAAAAGAGCCTTTAATCACATTCTTTACCATGTGCAATCATAAAATAGTCTAATATCTTCATTTTTTCCACAGACATAGCTATTACCCTCGAAAACTAAAACTTTTGAAATAGAAAAAGAGCCTTTAATCACATTCTTTACCATGTGCAATCATAAAATAGTCTAATATCTTCATTTTTTCCACAGACGAAGCTATTACCCTCGAAAACTAAAACTTTTGAAATAGGAAAAGAGCCTTTAATCACATTCTTTACCAAGTGCAATCATAAAATAGTCTAACGTCTTCATTTTTTCCACGGATATAACTATTATCCCTGAAATCTAAAACTTTTGAAATAGGAAAAGAGCCTTTAATCACATTCTTTACCATGTGCAATCATATAATAGTCTAATGTCTTCATTTTTTCCACAGACATAGCTATTACCCTCGAAAACTAAAACTTTTGAAATAGGAAAAGAACCTTTAATCACACTTTTTACCATGTGCAATCATAAAATAGTCTAATATCGTCATCTTTTTCCATGGACGTAGCTATTACCCTCGAAAACTAAAACTTTTGAAATAGGAAAAGAGCCTTTAATCACATTCTTTACCATGTGCAATCATAAAAGGGTCTAATATCTTCATTTTTTCCACAGACATAGCTATTACCCTCGAAAACTAAATCTTTTGAAATAGGAAAAGAGCCTTTAATCACATTCTTTACCATGTGCAATCATAAAATAGTCTAATATCTTCATTTTTTCCACGGACGAAGCTATTACCCTCGAAAACTAAGACTTTTGAAATACGAAAAGAGCCTTTAATCACATTGTTTACCATGTGCAATCATAAAATAGTCTAATATTTTCATTTTTTCCACAGACATAGCTATTACCCTCGAAAACTAAAACTTTTGAAATTAGAAAAGAGCCTTTAATCACATTCTTTACCATGTGTAATCATAAGATAATCTAATATCTTCATTTTCTCCACAGACGTAGCTATTACCCTCCGAAAACTAAAACTTTTGAAATAGCAAAAGAGCCTTTAATCACATTCTTTACCATGTGCAATCATAAAATAGTCTAATATCTTCATTTTTTCCACAGACATAGCTATAACCCTCGAAAACTAAAACTTTTGAAATAGGAAAAGACCCTTTAATCACATTCTTTACCATGTGCAATACTAAAATAGTCTAATATCGTCATTTTTTCAACATACGTAGCTATTACCCCCGAAAACTAAAACTTTTGAAATAGGAAAAGAGCCTTTAATCACATTCTTTACCATGTGCAATCATAAAATAGTCTTATATCTTCATTTTTTCCACGGACAAAGCTATTACCCTCGAAAACTAAAACTTTTGAAATAGGAAAAGAGCCTTTAATCTCATTCTTTACCATGTGCAATCATAAAATAGTCTAATATCTTCATTTTTTCCATGGACGTAGCTATTACCCTCGAAAACTAAAACTTTTGAAATAGGAAAAGAGCCTTTAATCACATTCTTTACCATGTGCAATCATAAAATAGTCTAATATCTTCATTTTTTCCACAGACATAGCTATTACCCTCGAAAACTAAAACTTTTGAAATAGAAAAAGAGCCTTTAATCAAATTCTTTACCATGTGCAATCATAAAATAGTCTAATATCTTTATTTTTTCCACGGACGAAGCTATTACCCTCGAAAACTAAAATTTTGAAATAGGAAAAGAGCCTTTAATCACATTCTTTACCATGTGCAATCATAAAATAGTCTAACATCTTCATTTTTTCCACAGATGTAGCTATTATCCCCGAAATCTAAAACTTTTGAAATAGGAAAAGAGCCTTTAATCATTCTTTACCATGTGCAATCATAAAATAGTCTAAGGTCTTATTTTTTCCACAGACATAGCTATTACCGTTGAAAACTAAAACTTTTGAAATAGAAAAAGAGCCTTTAATCACATTCTTTACCATGTGCAATCATAAAATAGTCTAATATCTTTATTTTTTCCACGGACGAAGCTATTACCCTTGAAAACTAAAACTTTTGAAATAGGAAAAGAGCCTTTAATCACATTCTTTATCATGTGCAATCATAAAATAGTCTAATATCTTCATTTCTTCCACAGTCGTAGCTATTATCCCCAAAAACTAAAACTTTTGAAATAAAAAAAGAGTCTTTAATCACATTCTTTACCATGTGCAATCATAAAATAATCTAATATCTTCATTTTTTACACGGACGTATCTATTACCCCAGAAAACTAAAACTTTTGAAATAGGAAAAGAGCCTATAATCACATTCTTTACCATGTGCAATCATAAAATAGTATAATATTTTCATTTTTTTCCACAGACGTAGCTATTACCCCCGAAAACTAAAACTTTTGAAATAAGAAAAGAACCTTTAATCACATTCTTTACCATATGCAATCATAAAATAGTGGAATATCGTAATTTTTTCAACATACGTAGCTATTACCCCCGAAAACTAAAACTTTTGAAATAGGAAAAGAGCCTTTAATCAAGTTCTTTACCATGTGCAATCATAAAATAGTCTAATATCTTCATTTTTTCCACGGACAAAGCTAATACCCTGGAAAACTAAAACTTTTGAAACAGGAAAAGAGTCTTCAATCACATTCTTTACCATGTGCAATCATAAAATAGTCTAATATCTTCATTTTTTCCAAGGACGTAGCTATTACCCTCGAAAACTAAAACTTTTGACATAGGAAAAGAGCCTTTAATCAAATTCTTTACCATGTGCAATCATAAAATAGTCTAATATTTTCATTTTTTCCACAGACATAGCTATTACCCTCGAAAACTAAAACTTTTGAAATAGGAAAAGAGCCTTTAATCACATTCTTTACCATGTGCAATCATAAAATAGTCTAATATCGTCATCTTTTTCCACGGACTTATCTATTACCCCCGAAAACTAAAACTTTTGAAATAGGAAAAGAGCCTTTAATAACATTCTTTACCATGTGTAATCATGAAATACATTAATATCTTCATTTTTTCCACGGACGAAGCTCTTAACCTCGAAAACTAAAACTTTTGCAATAGTAAAAGAGCCTTTAATCAGATTCTTTACCATGTGCAATCATAAAGTAGTATAATATCTTCATTTTTTCCACGGACGTATCTATTACCCCCGAAAACTAAGACTTTTGAAATAGGAAAAGAGCCTTTAATAACATTCTTTACCATGTGCAATCATAAAATAGTCTTATATCTTTATTTTTTCCACGGACAAAGCTATTACCTTCGAAAACTAAAACTTTTGAAATAGGAAAAGAGCCTTTAATCTCATTCTTTACCATGTGCAATCATAAAATAGTCTAATATCTTCATTTTTTCCACGGACGAAGCTATTACCTCCGAAAACTAAAACTTTTGAAATAGGAAAAGAGCCTTTAATCACATTCTTTACCATGTGTAATCATAAAATAATCTAATATCTTCATTTTCTCCACAGACATAGCTATTACCCCCGAAAACTAAAACTTTTGAAATAGCAAAAGAGCCTTTAATCACATTCTTTACCATGTGCAATCATAAAATAGTCTAATATCTTCATTTTTTCCACAGACATAGCTATTACCCTCGAAAACTAAAACTTTTGAAATAGGAAAAGAGCCTTTAATCACATTCTTTACCACATGCAATACTAAAATAGTCTAATGTCGTCATTTTTTCAACATACGTAGCTATTACCCCAGAAAACTAAAACTTTTGAAATAGGAAAAGAGCCTTTAATCACATTCTTTACCATGTGCAATCATAAAATAGTCTTATATCTTCTTTTTCCACGGACAAAGCTATTACCCTCGAAAACTAAAACTTTTGAAATAGGAAAAGAGCCTTTAATCTCATTCTTTACCATGTGCAATCATAAAATAGTCTAATATCTTCATTTTTTCCATGGACGTAGCTATTACCCACGAAAACTAAAACTTTTGAAATAGGAAAAGAGCCTTTAATCACATTCTTTACCATGTGCAATCATAAAATAGTCTAATATCTTCATTTTTTCCACAGACATAGCTATTACCCTCGAAAACTAAAGCTTTTGAAATAGAAAAAGAGCCTTTAATCACATTCTTTACCATGTGCAATCATAAAATAGTCTAATATCTTCATTTTTTCCACAGACAAAGCTATTACCCTCGAAAACTAAAACTTTTGAAATAGGAAAAGAGCCTTTAATCACATTCTTTACCATGTGCAATCATAAAATAGTCTAATCTCTTCATTTTTTCCACAGACATAGCTATTACCCTCGAAAACTAAAACTTTTGAAATAGGAAAAGAACCTTTAATCACACTTTTTACCATGTGCAATCATAAAATAGTCTAATATCGTCATCTTTTTCCATGGACGTAGCTATTACCCTCGAAAACTAAAACTTTTGAAATAGGAAAAGAGCCTTTAATCACATTCTTTACCATGTGCAATCATAAAATGGTCTAATATCTTCATTTTTTCCACAGACATAGCTATTACCCTCGAAAACTAAATCTTTTGAAATAGGAAAAGAGCCTTTAATCACATTCTTTACCATGTGCAATCATAAAATAGTCTAATATCTTCATTTTTTCCACGGACGAAGCTATTACCCTCGAAAACTAAGACTTTTGAAATACGAAAAGAGCCTTTAATCACATTGTTTACCATGTGCAATCATAAAATAGTCTAATATCTTCATTTTTTCCACGGACGAAGCTATTACCCTCGAAAACTAAAACTTTTGACATAGGAAAAGAGCCTTTAATCAAATTCTTTACCATGTGCAATCATAAAATAGTCTAATATTTTCATTTTTTCCACAGACATAGCTATTACCCTCGAAAACTAAAACTTTTGAAATTAGAAAAGAGCCTTTAATCACATTCTTTACCATGTGTAATCATAAGATAATCTAATATCTTCATTTTCTCCACAGACGTAGCTATTACCCTCCGAAAACTAAAACTTTTGAAATAGCAAAAGAGCCTTTAATCACATTCTTTACCATGTGCAATCATAAAATAGTCTAATATCTTCATTTTTTCCACAGACATAGCTATAACCCTCGAAAACTAAAACTTTTGAAATAGGAAAAGACCCTTTAATCACATTCTTTACCATGTGCAATACTAAAATAGTCTAATATCGTCATTTTTTCAACATACGTAGCTATTACCCCCGAAAACTAAAACTTTTGAAATAGGAAAAGAGCCTTTAATCACATTCTTTACCATGTGCAATCATAAAATAGTCTTATATCTTCATTTTTTCCACGGACAAAGCTATTACCCTCGAAAACTAAAACTTTTGAAATAGGAAAAGAGCCTTTAATCTCATTCTTTACCATGTGCAATCATAAAATAGTCTAATATCTTCATTTTTTCCATGGACGTAGCTATTACCCTCGAAAACTAAAACTTTTGAAATAGGAAAAGAGCCTTTAATCACATTCTTTACCATGTGCAATCATAAAATAGTCTAATATCTTCATTTTTTCCACAGACATAGCTATTACCCTCGAAAACTAAAACTTTTGAAATAGAAAAAGAGCCTTTAATCATATTCTTTACCATATGCAATCATAAAATAGTCTAACATCTTCATTTTTTCCACAGATGTTGCTATTATCCCCGAAATCTAAAACTTTTGAAATAGGAAAAGAGCCTTTAATCATTCTTTACCATATGCAATCATAAAATAGTCTAATGTCTTCATTTTTTCCACAGACTTAGCTATTACCCTCGAAAACTAAAACTTTTGAAATAGAAAAAGAGCCTTTAATCACATTCTTTACCATGTGCAATCATAAAATAGTCTAATATCCTTATTTTTTCCACGTACGAAGCTATTACCCTCGAAAACTAAAACTTTTGAAATAGGAAAATAGGCTTCAATCACATTCTTTACCATGTGCAATCATAAAATAGTCTAATATCTTCATTTTTTCCAAGGACGTAGCTATTACCCTCGAAAACTAAAACTTTTGACATAGGAAAAGAGCCTTTAATCAAATTCTTTACCATGTGCAATCATAAAATAGTCTAATATCTTTATTTTTTCCACGGATGAAGCTATTACCCTCGAAAACTAAAACTTTTGAAATAGGAAAAGAGCCTTTAATCACATTCTTTACCATGTGCAATCATAAAATAGTCTAACATCTTCATTTTTTCCACAGATGCAGCTATTATCCCCGAAATCTAAAACTTTTGAAATAGGAAAAGAGCCTTTAATCATTCTTTACCATGTACAATAATAAAATAGTCTAATTCCTTCATTTTTTCCACAGACATAGCTATTACCGTCGAAAACTAAAACTTTTGAAATAGAAAAAGAGCCTTTAATCACATTCTTTACCATGTGCAATCATAAAATAGTCTAATATCTTTATTTTTTCCACGGACGAAGCTATTACCCTCGAAAACTAAAACTTTTGAAATAGGAAAAGAGCCTTTAATCACATTCTTTACCATGTGCAATCATAAAATAGTATAATATCTTCATTTTTCCACAGACCTAGCTATTACCCCCGAAAACTAAAACTTTTGAAATAAGAAAAGAACCTTTAATCACATTCTTTACCATATGCAATCATAAAATAGTGGAATATCGTCATTTTTTCAAGATACGTAGCTATTACCCCCGAAAACTAAAACTTTTGAAATAGGAAAAGAGCCTTTAATCAAGTTCTTTACCATGTGCAATCATAAAATAGTCTAATATCTTCATTTTTTCCACGGACGAAGCTAATACCCTGGAAAACTAAAACTTTTGAAGTAGGAATTGAGTCTTCAATCACATTCTTTACCATGTGCAATCATAAAATAGTCTAATATCTTCTTTTTTTCCAAGGACGTAGCTATTACCCTCGAAAACTAAAACTTTTGACATAGGAAAAGAGCCTTTAATCAAATTCTTTACCATGTGCAATCATAAAATAGTCTAATATTTTCATTTTTTCCAGAGACATAGCTATTACCCTCGAAAACTAAAACTTTTGAATTAGGAAAAGAGCCTTTAATCACATTCTTTACCATGTGCAATCATAAAATAGTCTAATATCGTCATCTTTTTCCACGGACTTATCTATTACCCCCGAAAACTAAAACTTTTGAAATAGGAAAAGAGCCTTTAATAACATTCTTTACCATGTGTAATCATGAAATAGATTAATATCTTCATTTTTTCCACGGACGTAGCTATTACCCTCGAAAACTAAAACTTTTGCAATAGTAAAAGAGCCTTTAATCAGATTCTTTACCATGTGCAATCATAAAATAGTATAATATCTTCATTTTTTCCACGGACGTATATATTACCCCCGAAAACTAAAACTTTTGAAATAGGAAAAGAGCCTTTAATAACATTCATTACCATGTGCAATCATAAAATAGTCTTATATCTTCATTTTTTCCACGGACAAAGCTATTACTCTCGAAAACTAAAACTTTTGAAATAGGAAAAGAGCCTTTAATCTCATTCTTTACCATGTGCAATCATAAAATAGTCTAATATCTTCATTTTTTCCACGGACGAAGCTATTACCCTCGAAAACTAAAACTTTTGAAATAGGAAAAGAGCCTTTAATCACATTCTTTACCATGTGTAATCATAAAATAATCTAATATCTTCATTTTTTCCACGGACGAAGCTATTACCCTCGAAAACTAAAACTTTTGAAATAAGAAAAGAGCCTTTAATCACATTCTTTACCATGTGCAATCATAAAATAGTCCAATATCGTCATCTTTTTCCACGGACTTATCTATTACCCCCGAAAACTAAAACTTTTGAAATAGGAAAAGAGCCTTTAATCACATTCTTTACCATGTGCAATCATAAAATAGTCTAATATCTTTATTTTTTCCACGGACGAAGCTATTACCCTCGAAAACTAAAACTTTTGAAATAGGAAAAGAGCCTTTAATCACATTCTTTACCATGTGCAATCATAAAATAGTATAATATCTTCATTTTTTCCACGGACGTAGCTATTTACCCCCGAAAACTAAAACTTTTGAAATAGGAAAAGAGCCTTTAATCACATTCTTTACCATGTGCAATCATAAAATAGTGGAATATCGTCATTTTTTCAACATACGTAGCTTTTACCCCCGAAAACTAAAACTTTTGAAATAGGAAAAGAGCCTTTAATCAAATTCTTTACCATGTGCAATCATAAAATAGTCTAATATCTTCATTTTTCCACGGAAGAAGCTAATACCCTGGAAAACTAAAACTTTTGAAATAGGAAAAGAGTCTTCAATCACATTCTTTACCATGTGCAATCATAAAATAGTCTAATATCTTCATTTTTTCCAAAGACGTAGCTATTACCCTCGAAAACTAAAACTTTTGACATAGGAAAAGAGCCTTTAATCAAATTCTTTACCATGTGCAATCATAAAATAGTCTAATATTTTCATTTTTTCCACAGACATACTATTACCCTCGAAAACTAAAACTTTTGAAATAGGAAAAGAGCCTTTAATCACATTCTTTACCATGTGCAATCATAAAATAGTCTAATATCGTCATCTTTTTCCACGGACTTATCTATTACCCCCGAAAACTAAAACTTTTGAAATAGGAAAAGAGCCTTTAATAACATTCTTTACCATGTGTAATCATGAAATAGATTAATATCTTCATTTTTTCCACGGACGAAGCTAATACCCTCGAAAACTAAAACTTTTGAAATAGAAAAAGAGCCTTTAATCACATTCTTTACCATGTGCAATCATAAAATAGTCTAATATCTTCACTTTTTCCACGGACGAAGCTATTACCCTCGAAAACTAAAACTTTTGCAATAGTAAAAGAGCCTTTAATCAGATTCTTTACCATGTGCAATCATAAAATAGTATAATATCTTTATTTTTTCCACGGACGTATCTATTACCCCCGAAAACTAAAACTTTTGAAATAGGAAAAGAGCCTTTAATAACATTCTTTACCATGTGCAATCATAAAATAGTCTTATATCTTCATTTTTTTCCACGGACAAAGCTATTACCCTCGAAAACTAAAACTTTTGAAATAGGAAAAGAGCCTTTAATCTCATTCTTTACCATGTGCAATCATAAAATAGTCTAATATCTTAATTTTTTCCACAGATATAGCTATTACCCTCGAAAACTAAAACTTTTGAAATAAAAAAAGAGCCTTTAATCACATTCTTTACCATGTTCAATCATAAAATAGTCTAATATCTTTATTTTTTCAACGGACGAAGCTATTACCCTCGAAAACTAAAACTTTTGAAATAGGAAAAGAGCCTTTAATCACATTCTTTACCATGTGCAATCATAAAATAGTCTAACATCTTCATTTTTTCAACAGATGTAGCTATTATCCCCGAAATCTAAAACTTTTGAAATAGGAAAAGAGCCTTTAATCATTCTTTACCATGTGCAATCATAAAATAGTCTAATATCTTCATTTTTTCCACAGACATAGCTATTACCCTCGAAAACTAAAACTTCTGAATTAGGAAAAGAGCCTTTAATCACATTCTTTACCATGTGCAATACTAAAATAGTCTAATATCGCCATTTTTTCAACATACGTAGCTATTACCCCCGAAAACTAAAACTTTTGAAATAGGAAAAGAGCCTTTAATCACATTCTTTACCATGTGCAATCATAAAATAGTCTTATATCTTCTTTTTTTCCACGGACAAAGCTATTACCCTCGAAAACTAAAACTTTTGAAATAGGAAAAGAGCCTTTAATCTCATTCTTTACCATGTGCAATGATAAAATAGTCTAACATCTTCATTTTTTCAACAGATGTAGCTATTATCCCCGAAATCTAAAACTTTTGAAATAGGAAAAGAGCCTTTAATCATTCTTTACCATGTGCAATCATAAAATAGTCTAATTTCTTCATTTTTTCCACAGACATAGCTATTACCCTCGAAAACTAAAACTTTTGAAATAGGAAAAGAGCCTTTAATCACATTCTTTACCATGTGCAATCATAAAATAGTATAATATCTTCATTTTTTCCACAGACGTAGCTATTTACCCCCGAAAACTAAAACTTTTGAAATAGGAAAAGAGCCTTTAATCACATTCTTTACCATGTGCAATCATAAAATAGTGGAATATCGTCATTTTTTCAACATACGTAGCTATTACCCCCGAAAACTAAAACTTTTGAAATAGGAAAAGAGCCTTAAATCAAATTCTTTACCATGTGCAATCATAAAATAGTCTAATATCTTCATTTTTTCCACGGAAGAAGCTAATACCCTGGAAAACTAAAACTTTTGAAATAGGAAAAGAGTCTTCAATCACATTCTTTACCATGTGCAATCATAAAATAGTCTAATATCTTCATTTTTTCCAAGGACGTAGCTATTACCCTCGAAAACTAAAACTTTGAAATAGGAAAAGAGCCTTTAATCAAATTCTTTACCATGTGCAATCATAAAATAGTCTAATATCGTCATCTTTTTCCACGGACTTATCTATTACCCCCGAAAACTAAAACTTTTGAAATAGGAAAAGAGCCTTTAATAACATTCTTTACCATGTGTAATCATGAAATAGATTAATATCTTCATTTTTTCCACGGACGAAGCTATTACCCTCGAAAACTAAAACTTTTGAAATAGAAAAAGAGCCTTTAATCACATTCTTTACCATGTGCAATCATAAAATAGTCTAATATCTTCACTTTTTCCACGGACGAAGCTATTACCCTCGAAAACTAAAACTTTTGCAATAGTAAAAGAGCCTTTAATCAGATTCTTTACCATGTGCAATCATAAAATAGTATAATATCTTTATTTTTTCCACGGACGTATCTATTACCCCCGAAAACTAAAACTTTTGAAATAGGAAAAGAGCCTTTAATAACATTCTTTACCATGTGCAATCATAAAATAGTCTTATATCTTCATTTTTTTCCACGGACAAAGCTATTACCCTCGAAAACTAAAACTTTTGAAATAGGAAAAGAGCCTTTAATCTCATTCTTTACCATGTGCAATCATACAATAGTCTAATATCTTAATTTTTTCCACAGATATAGCTATTACCCTCGAAAACTAAAACTTTTGAAATAAAAAAAGAGCCTTTAATCACATTCTTTACCATGTTCAATCATAAAATAGTCTAATATCTTTATTTTTTCAACGGACGAAGCTATTACCCTCGAAAACTAAAACTTTTGAAATAGGAAAAGAGCCTTTAATCACATTCTTTACCATGTGCAATCATAAAATAGTCTAACATCTTCATTTTTTCAACAGATGTAGCTATTATCCCCGAAATCTAAAACTTTTGAAATAGGAAAAGAGCCTTTAATCATTCTTTACCATGTGCAATCATAAAATAGTCTAATATCTTCATTTTTTCCACAGACATAGCTATTACCCTCGAAAACTAAAACTTCTGAACTAGGAAAAGAGCCTTTAATCACATTCTTTACCATGTGCAATACTAAAATAGTCTAATATCGCCATTTTTTCAACATACGTAGCTATTACCCCCGAAAACTAAAACTTTTGAAATAGGAAAAGAGTCTTTAATCACATTCTTTACCATGTGCAATCATAAAATAGTCTTATATCTTCTTTTTTTCCACGGACAAAGCTATTAACCTCGAAAACTAAAACTTTTGAAATAGGAAAAGAGCCTTTAATCTCATTCTTTACCATGTGCAATGATAAAATAGTCTAACATCTTCATTTTTTCAACAGATGTAGCTATTATCCCCGAAATCTAAAACTTTTGAAATAGGAAAAGAGCCTTTAATCATTCTTTACCATGTGCAATCATAAAATAGTCTAATGTCTTCATTTTTTCCACAGACATAGCTATTACCCTCGAAAACTAAAACTTTTGAAATAGAAAAAGAGCCTTTAATCACATTTTTTACCATGTGCAACCATAAAATAGTCTAATATCTTCATTTCTTCCACAGATGTAGCTATTATCCCCGAAATCTAAAACTTTTGAAATAGGAAAAGAGCCTTTAATCAAATTCTTTATCATGTGCAATCATAAAATAGTCTAATATCTTCATTTCTTCCACAGACGTAGCTATTATCCCCAAAAACTAAAACTTTTGAAATAAAAAAAGAGTCTTTAATCACATTCTTTACCATGTGCAATCATAAAATAGTCTAATATCTTCATTTATTCCACGGACGTAGCTATTACCCCAGAAAACTAAAACTTTTGAAATAGGAAAAGAGCCTTTAATCACATTCTTTACCATGTGCAATCATAAAATAGTATAATATCTTCATTTTTTCCACAGACGTAGCTATTACCCCCGAAAACTAAAACTTTTGACATAGGGAAAGAGCCTTTAATTAAATTCTTTACCATGTACAATCATAAAATAGTCTAATATTTTCATTTTTTCCACAGACATAGCTATTACCCTCGAAAACAAAAACTTTTGAAATAGGAAAAGAGCCTTTAATCACATTCTTTACCATGTGCAATCATAAAATAGTCTAATATCGTCATCTTTTTCCACGGACTTATCTATTACCCCCGAAAACTAAAACTTTTGAAATAGGAAAAGAGCCTTTAATAACATTCTTTACCATGTGTAATCATGAAATTGATTGAAATCTTCATTTTTTCCACGGACGAAGCTATTACCCTCGAAAACTAAAACTTTTGAAATATGAAAAGAGCCTTTAATCAAATTCTTTACCATGTGCAATCATAAAATAGTCTAACATCTTAATTTTTTCCACGGATGTAGCTATTATCCCCGAAATCTAAAACTTTTGAAATAGGAAAAGAGCCTTTAATCACATTCTTTACCATGTGTAATCATAAAATAATCTAATATCTTCATTTTCTCCACAGACGTAGCTATTACCCCCGAAAACTAAAACTTTTGAAATAGCAAAAGAGCCTTTAATCACATTCTTTACCATGTGCAATCATAAAATAGTCTAATATCTTCATTTTTTCCACAGACATAGCTATTACCCTCGAAAACTAAAACTTCTGAACTAGGAAAAGAGCCTTTAATCACATTCTTTACCAAGTGCAATACTAAAATAGTCTAATATCGCCATTTTTTCAACATACGTAGCTATTACCCCCGAAAACTAAAACTTTTGAAATAGGAAAAGAGCCTTTAATCACATTCTTTACCATGTGCAATCATAAAATAGTCTTATATCTTCATTTTTTCCACGGACAAAGCTATTACCCTCGAAAACTAAAACTTTTGAAATAGGAAAAGAGCCTTTAATCTCATTCTTTACCATGTGCAATGATAAAATAGTCTAACATCTTCATTTTTTCAACAGATGTAGCTATTATCCCCGAAATCTAAAACTTTTGAAATAGGAAAAGAGCCTTTAATCATTCTTTACCATGTGCAATCATAAAATAGTCTAATGTCTTCATTTTTTCCACAGACATAGCTATTACCCTCGAAAACTAAAACTTTTGAAATAGAAAAAGAGCCTTTAATCACATTCTTTACCATGTGCAATCATAAAATAGTCTAATATCTTCATTTCTTCCACAGATGTAGCTATTATCCCCGAAATCTAAAACTTTTGAAATAGGAAAAGAGCTTTTAATCAAATTCTTTATCATGTGCAATCATAAAATAGTCTAATATCTTCATTTCTTCCACAGACGTAGCTATTATCCCCAAAAACTAAAAGTTTTGAAATAAAAAAAGAGTCTTTAATCACATTCTTTACCATGTGCAATCATAAAATAGTCTTATATGTTCATTTTTTCCACGGACAAAGCTATTACCCTCGAAAACTAAAACTTTAGAAATAGGAAAAGAGCCTTTAATCTCATTCTTTACCATGTGCAATCATAAAATAGTCTAATATCTTCATTTTTTACATGGACGTAGCTATTACCCTCGAAAACTAAAACTTTTGAAATAGGAAAAGAGCCTTTAATCACATTCTTTACCATGTGCAATCATAAAATAGTCTAATATCTTCATTTTTTCCACAGACATAGCTATTACCCTCGAAAACTAAAACTTTTGAAATAGAAAAAGAGCCTTTAATCATATTCTTTACCATGTGCAATCATAAAATAGTCTAATATCTTCATTTTTTCCACGGACGAAGCTATTACCCTCAAAAACTAAAACTTCTGAACTAGGAAAAGAGCCTTTAATCACATTCTTTACCATGTGCAATACTAAAATAGTCTAATATCGCCACTTTTTCAACATACGTAGCTATTACCCCCGAAAGCTAAAACTTTTGAAATAGGAAAAGAGCCTTTAATCACATTCTTTACCATGTGCAATCATAAAATAGTCTTATATCTTCATTTTTTCCACGGACAAAGCTATTACCCTCGAAAACTAAAACTTTTGAAATAGAAAAAGAGACTTTAATCTCATTCTTTACCATGTGCAATGATAAAATAGTCTAACATCTTCATTTTTTCAACAGATGTAGCTATTATCCCCGAAATCTAAAACTTTTGAAATAGGAAAAGAGCCTTTAATCATTCTTTACCATGTGCAATCATAAAATAGTCTAATGACTTCATTTTTTCCACAGACATAGCTATTACCCTCGAAAACTAAAACTTTTGAAATAGAAAAAGAGCCTTTAATCACATTCTTTACCATGTGCAATCATAAAATAGTCTAATATCTTCATTTCTTCCACAGATGTAGCTATTATCCCCGAAATCTAAAACTTTTGAAATAGGAAAAGAGCTTTTAATCAAATTCTTTATCATGGGCAATCATAAAATAGTCTAATATCTTCATTTCTTCCACAGACGTAGCTATTATCCCCAAAAACTAAAACTTTTGAAATAAAAAAAGAGTCTTTAATCACATTCTTTACCATGTGCAATCATAAAATAGTCTAATATCTTCATTTTTTCCTCGGACGTAGCTATTACCCCCAAAAACTAAAACTTTTGAAATAAAAAAAGAGCCTTTAATCACATTCTTTACCATGTGCAATCATAAAATAGTGGAATATCGTCATTTTTTCAACATACGTAGCTATTACCCCCGAAAACTAAAACTTTTGAAATAGGAAAAGAGCCTTTAATCAAATTCTTTACCATGTGCAATCATAAAATAGTCTAATATCTTCTTTTTTTCAAAGGACGTAGCTATTACCCTCGAAAACTAAAACTTTTGACATAGGGAAAGAGCCTTTAATTAAATTCTTTACCATATACAATCATAAAATAGTCTAATATTTTCATTTTTTCCACAGACATAGCTATTACCCTCGAAAACTAAAACTTTTGAAATAGGAAAAGAGCCTTTAATCACATTCTTTACCATGTGCAATACTAAAATAGTCTAATATCGTCATTTTTTCAACATACGTAGCTATTACCCCCGAAAACTAAAACTTTTGAAATAGGAAAAGAGCCTTTAATCACATTCTTTACCATGTGCAATCATAAAATAGTCTTATATCTTCATTTTTTCCACGGACAAAGCTATTACCCTCGAAAACTAAAACTTTAGAAATAGGAAAAGAGCCTTTAATCTCATTCTTTACCATGTGCAATCATAAAATAGTCTAATATCTTCATTTTTTCCATGGACGTAGCTATTACCCTCGAAAACTAAAACTTTTGAAATAGGAAAAGAGCCTTTAATCACATTCTTTACCATGTGCAATCATAAAATAGTCTAATATCTTCATTTTTTCCACAGACATAGCTATTAACCTCGAAAACTAAAACTTTTGAAATAGAAAAAGAGCCTTTAATCACATTCTTTACCATGTGCAATCATAAAATAGTCTAATATCTTCATTTTTTCCACGCACGAAGCTATTACCCTCGAAAACTAAAACTTTTGCTATAGTAAAAGAACCTTTAATCAGATTCTTTACCATGTGCAATCATAAAATAGTATAATATCTTCATTTTTTCCACGGACGTAGCTATTACCCCCGAAAACTAAAACTTTTGAAATAGGAAAAGAGCCTTTAATAACATTCTTTACCATGTGCAATCATAAAATAGTCTTATATCTTCATTTTTTCCACGGACAAAGCTATTACCCTCGAAAACTAAAACTTTTGAAATAGGAAAAGAGCCTTTAATCTCATTCTTTACCATGTGCAATCATAAAATAGTCTAATATCTTCATTTTTTCCATGGACGTAGCTATTACCCTCGAAAACTAAAACTTTTGAAATAGGAAAAGAGCCTTTAATCACATTCTTTACCATGTGCAATCATAAAATAGTCTAATATCTTCATTTTTTCCACAGACATAGCTATTACCCTCGAAAACTAAAACTTTTGAAATAGAAAAAGAGCCTTTAATCACATTCTTTACCATGTGCAATCATAAAATAGTCTAATATCTTTATTTTTTCCACGGACAAAGCTATTACCCTCGAAAACTAAATCTTTTTAAATAGGAAAAGAGCCTTTAATCACATTCTTTACCATGTGCAATCATAAAATAGTCTAACATCTTCATTTTTTCCACAGATGTAGCTATTATCCCCGAAATCTAAAACTTTTGAAATAGGAAAAGAGCCTTTAATCATTCTTTACCATGTGCAATCATAAAATAGTCTAATATCTTTATTTTTTCCACGGACGAAGCTATTACCCTCGAAAACTAAAACTTTTGAAATAGGAAAAGAGCCTTTAATCACATTCTTTATCATGTGCAATCATAAATAGTCTAATATCTTCATTTCTTCCACAGACGTAGCAAGTATCCCCAAAAACTAAAACTTTTGAAATAAAAAAGAGTCTTTAATCACATTCTTTACCATGTGCAATCATAAAATAGTCTAATATCTTCATTTTTCCACGGACGTAGCTATTACCCCAGAAAACTAAAACTTTTGAAATAGGAAAAGAGCCTTTAATCACATTCTTTACCATGTGCAATCATAAAATAGTATAATATCTTCATTTTTTCACAGACGTATTTATTACACCCGAAAACTAAAACTTTTGAAATAGGAAAAGAGCCTTTAATCACATTCTTTACCATGTGCAATCATAAAATATTGGAATATCGTCATTTTTTCAACATACGTAGCTATTACCCCCGAAAACTAAAACTTTTGAAATAGGAAAAGAGCCTTTAATCAAATTCTTTACCATGTGCAATCATAAAATAGTCTAATATCTTCATTTTTTCCACGGACGAAGCTAATACCCTGGAAAACTAAAACTTTTGAAATAGGAAAAGAGTCTTCAATCGCATTCTTTACCATGTGCAATCATAAAATAGTCTAATATCTACATTTTTTCCAAGGACGTAGCTATTACCCTCGAAAACTAAAACTTTTGACATAGGAAAAGAGCCTTTAATCAAATTATTTACCATGTGCAATCATAAAATAGTCTAATATTTTCATTTTTTCCACAGACATAGCTATTACCCTCGAAAACTAAAACTTTTGAAATAGGAAAAGAGCCTTTAATCACATTCTTTACCATGTGCAATCATAAAATAGTCTAATATCGTCATCTTTTTCCACGGACTTATCTATTACCCCCGAAAACTAAAACTTTTGAAAAAGGAAAAGAGCCTTTAATAACATTCTTTACCATGTGTAATCATGAAATAGATTAATATCTTCATTTTTTCCACGGACGAAGCTATTACCCTCGAAAACTAAAACTTTTGAAATAGGAAAAGAGCCTTTAATCACATTCTTTACCATGTGCAATCATAAATAGTCTAATATCTTCATTTTTTCCACAGACATAGCTATACCCTCGAAAACTAAAACTTTTGAAATAGAAAAAGAGCCTTTAATCACATTCTTTACCATGTGCAATCATAAAATAGTCTAATATCTTCATTTTTTCCACGGACGAAGCTATTACCCTCAAAAACTAAAACTTTTGCAACAGTAAAAGAGCCTTAATCAGATTCTTTACCATGTGCAATCATAAAATAGTATAATATCTTCATTTTTTCCACGGACGTAGCTATTACCCCCGAAAACTAAAACTTTTGAAATAGGAAAAGAGCCTTTAATAACATTCTTTACCATGTGCAATCATAAAATAGTCTTATATCTTCATTTTTTCCACGGACAAAGCTATTACCCTCGAAAACTAAAACTTTGAAATAGGAAAAGAGCCTTTAATCTCATTCTTTACCATGTGCAATCATAAAATAGTCTAAAATCTTCATTTTTCCCATGGACGTAGCTATTACCCTCGAAAACTAAAACTTTTGAAATAGGAAAAGAGCCTTTAATCACATTCTTTACCTTGTGCAATCATAAAATAGTCTAATATCTTCATTTTTTCCACAGACATAGCTATTACCCTCGAAAACTAAAACTTTTGAAATAGAAAAAGAGCCTTTAATCACATTCTTTACCATGTGCAATCATAAAATAGTCTAATATCTTTATTTTTTCCACGGACGAAGCTATTACCCTCGAAAACTAAAACTTTTGAAATAGGAAAAGAGCCTTTAATCACATTCTTTACCATGTGCAATCATAAAATAGTCTAACATCTTCATTTTTTCCACAGATGTAGCTATTATCCCTGAAATCTAAAACTTTTCAAATAGGAAAAGAGCCTTTAATCATTCTTTACCATGTGCAATCATAAAATAGTCTAATATCTTTATTTTTTCCACGGACGAAGCTATTACCCTCTAAAACTAAAACTTTTGAAATAGGAAAAGAGCCTTTAATCACATTCTTTACCATGTGCAATCATAAAATAGTCTAACATCTTCATTTTTTCCACAGATGTAGCTATTATCCCCGAAATCTAAGACTTTTGAAATAGGAAAAGAGCCTTTAATCATCTTTACCATGTGCAATCATAAAATAGTAGTCTAATATCTTTATTCTTTCCACGGACGAAGCTATTACCCTCGAAAACTAAAACTTTTGAAATAGGAAAAGAGCCTTTAATCACATTCTTTATCATGTGCAATCATAAAATAGTCTAATATCTTCATTTCTTCCACAGACGTAGCAAGTATCCCCAAAAACTAAAACTTTTGAAATAAAAAAAGAGTCTTTAATCACATTCTTTACCGTGTGCAATCATAAAATAGTCTAATATCTTCATTTTTTCCACGGACGTAGCTATTACCCCAGAAAACTAAAACTTTTGAAATAGGAAAAGAGCCTTTAATCACATTCTTTACCATGTGCAATCATAAAATAGTATAATATCTTCATTTTTTCACAGACGTATTTATTACCCCCGAAAACTAAAACTTTTGAAATAGGAAAAGAGCCTTTAATCACATTCTTTACCATGTGCAATCATAAAATATTGGAATATCGTCATTTTTTCAACATACGTAGCTATTACCCCCGAAAACTAAAACTTTTGAAATAGGAAAAGAGCCTTTAATCAAATTCTTTACCATGTGCAATCATAAAATAGTCTAATATCTTCATTTTTTCCACGGACGAAGCTAATACCCTGGAAAACTAAAACTTTTGAAATAGGAAAAGAGTCTTCAATCACATTCTTTACCATGTGCAATCATAAAATAGTCTAATATCTTCATTTTTTCCAAGGACGTAGCTATTACCCTCAAAAACTAAAACTTTTGACATAGGAAAAGAGCCTTTAATCAAATTATTTACCATGTGCAATCATAAAATAGTCTAATATTTTCATTTTTCCACAGACATAGCTATTACCCTCGAAAACTAAAACTTTTGAAATAGGAAAAGAGCCTTTAATCACATTCTTTACCATGTGCAATCATAAAATAGTCTAATATCGTCATCTTTTTCCACGGACTTATCTATTACCCCCGAAAACTAAAACTTTTGAAAAAGGAAAAGAGCCTTTAATAACATTCTTTACCATGTGTAATCATGAAATAGATTAATATCTTCATTTTTTCCACGGACGAAGCTATTACCCTCGAAAACTAAAACTTTTGAAATAGGAAAAGAGCCTTTAATCACATTCTTTACCATGTGCAATCATAAAATAGTCTAATATCTTCATTTTTTCCACAGACATAGCTATTACCCTCGAAAACTAAAACTTTTGAAATAGAAAAAGAGCCTTTAATCACATTCTTTACCATGTGCAATCATAAAATAGTCTAATATCTTTTTTTTTCCACGGACGAAGCTATTACCCTCGAAAACTAAAACTTTTGCAATAGTAAAAGAGCCTTTAATCAGATTCTTTACCATGTGCAATCATAAAATAGTATAATATCTTCATTTTTTCCACGGACGTAGCTATTACCCCCGAAAACTAAAACTTTTGAAATAGGAAAAGAGCCTTTAATAACATTCTTTACCATGTGCAATCATAAAATAGTCTTATATCTTCATTTTTTCCACGGACAAAGCTATTACCCTCGAAAACTAAAACTTTTGAAATAGGAAAAGAGCCTTTAATCTCATTCTTTACCATGTGCAATCATAAAATAGTCTAATATCTTCATTTTTCCATGGACGTAGCTATTACCCTCGAAAACTAAAACTTTTGAAATAGGAAAAGAGCCTTTAATCACATTCTTTACCATGTGCAATCATAAAATAGTCTAATATCTTCATTTTTTCCACAGACATAGCTATTACCCTCGAAAACTAAAACTTTTGAAATAGAAAAAGAGCCTTTAATCACATTCTTTACCATGTGCAATCATAAAAGAGTCTAATATCTTTATTTTTTCCACGGACGAAGCTATTACCCTCGAAAACTAAAACTTTTGAAATAGGAAAATAGCCTTTAATCACATTCTTTACCATGTGCAATCATAAAATAGTCTAACATCTTCATTTTTCCACAGATGTAGCTATTATCCCTGAAATCTAAAACTTTTGAAATAGAAAAGAGCCTTTAATCATTCTTTACCATGTGCAATCATAAATAGTCTAATATCTTTATTTTTTCCACGGACGAAGCTATTACCCTCGAAAACTAAAACTTTTGAAATAGGAAAAGAGCCTTTAATCACATTCTTTATCATGTGCAATCATAAAATAGTCTAATATCTTCATTTCTTCCACAGACGTAGCAAGTATCCCCAAAAACTAAAACTTTTGAAATAAAAAAAGAGTCTTTAATCACATTCTTTACCATGTGTAATCATAAAATAGTCTAATATCTTCATTTTTTCCACGGACGTAGCTATTACCCCAGAAAACTAAAACTTTTGAAATAGGAAAAGAGCCTTTAATCACATTCTTTACCATGTGCAATCATAAAATAGTCTAATATCTTCATTTTTTCCACGGACGAAGCTAATACCCTGGAAAACTAAAACTTTTGAAATAGGAAAAGAGTCTTCAATCACATTCTTTACCATGTGCAATCATAAAATAGTCTAATATATTCATTTTTTCCAAGGACGTAGCTATTACCCTCGAAAACTAAAACTTTTGACATAGGAAAAGAGCCTTTAATCAAATTATTTACCATGTGCAATCATAAAATAGTCTAATATCTTCATTTTTTCCACGGACGAAGCTATTACCCTCGAAAACTAAAACTTTTGCAATAGTAAAAGAGCCTTTAATCAGATTCTTTACCATGTGCAATCATAAAATAGTATAATATCTTCATTTTTTCCACGGATGTAGCTAT
>NW_027063781.1:0-30586 GCF_032884065.1 Artemia franciscana
TACTGGCAATGATGGTTACCCACAATATAGAAGAAGATCTACTGAAGATGGCGGTAAAACAGCAATAATAAAGAAGCGTAACGGTACCACCATCGAAGTAGATAACCAGTGGGTTGTTCCATATTCCCCTTTATTATCAAAAACATTTAATGCACACATAAACGTTGAATACTGTAACTCCGTAAAGGCAATCAAATACATATGTAAATACGTCAACAAAGGCAGTGACATGGCAGTTTTTGGCTTGCAGTCCGAAATCAAAGATTGTTTGTCCATGGGAAAAACAATCAGTATTAAGATCTATACCACATTTTTATAATGATTGACCTTGAGCTTTGTTAATGGTGATTGCAAATGCTAATCGAATTGGGAATTGCAATCTATTAAATTGAAAAGGCAGATCCGTTGGAATCATGGGAATGCGAGGAATAAGAACAGCCTTGCCCTCAAAATGCCCTGTCAAGATTGTCGCCTTTATTAGGCTTTCCATTGTTTTTTTTACGGCAAGTTGCGTGCCATTGCAAAGCTTTGGTGGGTCGCCTATTTTTAGTTTTAGCACGTGTGGTGGAAACCCTGAAAGATATATGGAATTTAAAAATTCAGATGGATAATTAACCGCTTCATTTGGTTCCAAAACTGTGTCGACTGACTTGCAAAGGACTGCCTGCCAATAAATTCAGAGCTTGGCATGCACTACGGTAAGTGTCATGTATAGTACCGTTTACAGTTCTCAAATACTCAAAGGATGTCGGACCGGGTACATTCACCAAAAGCAGGCGTAGAAAGAAGCATTCAGGTTGATTGGGGTAAACGGTGTAGAGTCTTCCTATCGTGGTATCTTTGAAGATGGTAGGTTGGCCGTAAACCCACTGGTTATCTACTTTGATGGTGGTACCGTTGCCATTGTAGGTTTTTCAGTCATTTTACAATCAGAAATTTCTCTTTCAACGGTCTTCTTACAATTAAAAATTTGTCTTTGAACGATATTCTTAAATACCTGTGTCCTGGTCGTCATTTATATTCCCTGTGTCCCGGTCGTCATTTGTGTCCCGGTATCCCAGTCTGTAATTTCTCTTTTTTCTTTTTTCAGTTTTCTTTTTCTTCTTTATTTTTCAGCTTCACTATGAAATACATATCGCCGAACCTTTGTTTTTTTAACTAAAATCTGGTAGTCATTGATGACCTTATCCAAGTCAAAATCCCAAACCCAATCATCATCGCTATCATTTTCAGTTTTAATATGTTTTGACTCTCGCTGTCCAGGTGGATCTTCATCTAACTGCGCGGTTTTGCGTTCTTTAGCCTCAAGCCTGTTTCCTTGCTGTTCTTTTGATTCCTCGGCACGCTTTCTTTTCTGACTTTCTCTATCAGCAGCAAGTTTTTTGGCATAGACTCTTTGAGCATCTTCATCAGTCATTGTAAACTTAAACATTAATAGAATTCTACGCGAACATATGTCTTATATAACTTGAATGACGTCACCTTCAAAGCAAAAATGATGGCAACTAATTTCATGACGTCAGCCGAAACATGACGTCACCTGATCCACGATCCACAGATCCACAGACAACTTATTTTTATATATATAGATAGATAGATAGATAGATATATATATCTATCTTCTATCTTCTATATATATAAAAATAAGTTGTCTGTCCGTGGATCTGTGGATCAGGTGACGTCATGTTTCTGTGTAGACTGACGTCATGAAATTAGTTGTCGTCATTTTTGTTATGACGATGCTTAGTATATTGTACAACACATTAATTTGGTTAATAATATACCATTTAAAACACCAAAATGAACATGCTGGAGTAGTCACTCGGTGAGAGAGGGTGTCAGAACGGAGAATGAAGGTCCCAGGTTCAAATCCTGGTTAGGCTAAAAAAGGTAAAAAACTAAAAACTAAAAAAAAACTGAAAAAACTAAAAAAAGGCAAAAACTACAAAAAAAACTAAAAACTAATAAAAAAAATAAAAAAGCCGAAAAACTAAAAAAAACTAAAGAAACTAAAAAAAGGAACAAAACTTAAAAAACTAAAAACTAAAAAAAACTAAAAAAAGGAAAAAAACTGAAAAATAGAAGAGAAAAAAAAACTAATAAAATTAAAAATAAAAATAAAAAAATAAAAAAGATAAAAACTAAAAAAAAAGTAAAAAGAAAAAACGAAAAAAAAACTAAAAAAGCTAAAAAAAAAGGTAAAAACCAATAAAAAACTGAAAAGAAAAAAAGGTAAAAAACTAAAAAAAATTTCATCTAAAAAACTAAAAAAAACTAAAAAAGGTAAAAACTAAAAGAACTAAAAAAGAAAATTAAACATTAATAGATTTCTACGTGAACATATGTCTTATATAACTTGAATGACGTCACCGTCAAAGAAAAATGACGGCAACTAATTTCATGACTTAATTTCAGAACTTAATTTCTGTGTTGACTGACGTCATGAAATTAGTTGTCGTCATTTTTGTTATGACGATGCTTAGTATATTGTAAAATACATTAATTTGGTTAATAATATACCATTTAAAACACCAAAATGAACATGCTGGAGTAGTCACTCGGTGAGAGAGGGTGTCAGAACGGAGAATGAAGGTCCCAGGTTCAAATCCTGGTTAGGCTAAAAAAGGTAAAAATCTAAAAACTAAAAAAAAAAACTGAAAAAACTAAAAAAGGCAAAAACTACAAAAAACCTAAAAACTAATTAAAAAAAATTAAGAATAAAAAAAAAAAAAATAAAAAAGATAAAAACTAAAAATGACGACCGGGACACAGGGAATATAAATGACACAACTACAACGGGGACGCCGGGGGGCACAGGGGGATATAAATGACGACCGGGACACCGGGACACAAGGAATATAAATGACGCCCGGGACACTCAAAGAGAAATCAGAGACTGGGACACCGGGACACAAATGACGACCGGGACACAGGGAATATAAATGACGACCGGGACACAGGGACATAACTACAAAGGGGAAGCCGGGGTGCACAGGGGGATATATAAATGACGGTGGCGACTCAGGGAATGGTCGATTAGCAATCACCATCAACAAAGCTCAAGGGCAATCATTAGAATCATGAAGTATAGATCTGAATACGGATTGTTTTCCATTGACCATTATATGTTGCATGTTCAAGAGCCGGTAAACCTGACAATCTATTTATATGCACAGACAATGGGACAGCAAAGAATGTTGTATATTCGCAAGTTTTACGTAGTTAAAAACATATATATATATATATATATATATATATATATATATATATATATATATATATATATATATATATATATATATATATATATATATATATATATATATATCTATATTCACAGGTGGGACATAGGGACACAACTACAATGGCGCGTAACGACTTACGCGCGCGGGGGGGGGGGGCGAAGCGCCCCCACCAACTAGGTGTTGGGGTGGGGCAAAGCGCCGACCCAACAGCTAGTCTATATATATAAAAATAAGTTGTCTGTCTGTGGATCTGTGGATCAGGTGACGTCATGTTTCTGTGTCGGCTGACGTCATGAAATTAGTTGTTGTCATTTTTGCTATGACGGTGACGTCATTAAAGATATTTAAGACATATGTTCACGTAGAAATCTATTAATGTTTAAGTTTAAAATGACTGATGAACTTACAATGGCAAAAGCCGATGAAGATGCTCAAAGAGTCTATGCCAAAAAACTTGCTGCTGATAGAGAAAGTCAGAAAAGAAAGCGTGCCGAGGAATCAAAAGAACAGCAAGGAAACAGTCTTGAGGCTGATAGAGAAAGAAAGAACAGAAAGCGTGCCGAGGAATCAAAAGAAGAAACAGGCTTGAGGGTGATAGAGAAAGAAAGAACAGAAAGCGTGCCGAGGAATCAAAAGAACAGCAAGGAAACAGGCTTGAGGCTGATAGAGAAAGAAAGAACAGAAAGCGTGCCGAGGAATCAAAAGAAGAAACAGGCTTGAGGCTGATAGAGAAAAAAAAACAGAAAGCGTGCCGAGGAACTACCAGAGCAACGCGGAAGCAGACTTGCTGCTAAAAGAGAAAGTGAAAAAAGAAGGCGTGCCGAGGAATTACAAGAACAGCAAGAAATCAGGCTTGCTGCTGATAGAGAAAGTAAGAAAAGAAAGCGTGCCGAGGAATCACAAGAACAGCAAGAAATCAGGCTTGCTGCTGATAGAGAAAGTAAGAAAAGAAAGCGTGCCGAGGAATCAGAGCAACCTGAAAGTTATCGCCTGGCATTCAGGTACAACCCAGTCGATGATTATAGCTTGAGTAGATGTGTTCAAATCGGGACAATGTCTAAAATTTGTCCCTATTGCAAGGCCTTGAAATTCAATGGTGAAACAATGGGAATGTGTAGCACCTCAGGAAAAGTTAAACTTCCTCTATTGGCTGCACCACCAGAGCCATTGAAGACGAATGAATGCTTGCCTGAAAAATTCTAATTTATGGGCACACGTAAAAATATTAAAATTAACTACAAATATGCGTGTCCGATTGCAAAACGATGACTCTGGTCAAACATTTTCAGATCAATTGCTGACAATTGGAAACGGAAAGCTCCCAGTAGACTCAATTTCAGGACGTATACAACTACCTGCTGATTTTTGTAATTTAGTGACGTCCAAAAATGAATTGATTGAAAAAGTATTTCCGAATATTCTAAAAAATTATAAAAATAATAAATGGCTAAGTGAAAGAGGGATTCTCGCACCCAAAAATATAGACGTCCACGAAATCAACAATATTGTTTTGACCAAGATTCGAGACCAGGCAGTCCTTTACAAGTCAGTCGACACAGTTTTGGAACCAATGAAGCGGTTAATTATCCATCTGAATTTTTAAATTCCATAGATCTTTCAGGGTTTCCACCACACGTGCTACAACTAAAAATAGGCGTACCAATAATACTTTTAAGAAATATAAACCCACCAAAGCTTTGCAATGGCACTCGACTTGCCGTAAAAAAAACAATGGAAAACCTAATAGAGGCCACAATCTTGACAGGGCCTTTTGAGGGTGAGGCTGTTCTTATTCCTCGCATTCCCATGATTCCAACGGATCTGCCTTTTCAATTTAAAAGATTGCAATTCCCAATTCGATTAGCATTTGCAATTACCATTAACAAAGCTCAAGGTCAATCATTAGAAAAATGTGGTATAGATCTTAATACTGATTGTTTTTCCCATGGACAATTGTACGTTGCATGTTCGAGGGTCGGTAAACCTGACAATCTATTTATATGCAGCGACAATTGGACAGCGAAGAATGTTGTATATTCGCAAGGGTGAGGCTGTTCTTATTCCTCGCATTCCCATGATTCCAACAGATCTGCCTTTTCAATTTAAAAGATTGCAATTCCCAATTCGATTAGCATTTGCAATCACCATTAACAAAGCTCAAGGTCAATCATTAGAAAAATGTGGTATTGATCTTAATACTGATTGTTTTTCCCATGGACAATTGTACGTTGCATGTTCGAGGGTCGGTAAACCTGACAATCTATTTATATGCAGCGAGAATTGGACAGCGAAGAATGTTGTATATTCGCAAGTTTTACGCAGTTTATTTGTATTTCGGAACCAAATGAAGCGGTTAATTATCCATCTGAATTTTTAAATTCCATAGATCCTTCAGGGTGTCCACCACACCTGCTACAACTAAAGATAGGCGTACCAATAATACTTTTAAGAAATATCAACCCACCAAAGCTTTGCAATGGCACGCGACTTGCTGTAAAAAAAAAACAATGGAAAACCTAATAGATGCCACAATCTTGACAGGGCCTTATGAGGGTGAGGCTGTTCTTATTCCTCGCATTCCCATGATTCCAACGGATCTGCTTTTTCAATTTAAAAGATTGCAATTCCCAATTCGATTAGCATTTGCAACCACCATCAACAAAGCTCAAGGGCAATCACTAGAAAAATGCGGTATAGATCTTAATACAGATTGCTTTACCAATGTACAATTGTATGTTGCATCTTTGAGGGTCGGTAAACCTGACAATCTATTTATACGCACAGACAATGGGACAGCGAAGACTGTTGTATATTCACAAGTTTTACGTAGTTGATTTGTATTGTATCTATCTATCTGTCTATCTATATAAAAACGAGTTGTGTGTATGCATGTTTGTTTGTTTGTAAAAAGAGCGTTTGCATATGACGTCATTATTAGTACATACGGCTTTGTATATGGACAGACAATGGGAAAGCCAAGAATGTTGTATATTCGCAATTTGTACGTAGTTTGAAACACATATATAAATCTATCTATATTCACAGGTGGGACACAGGGACACAACTACAATGGCGCGTAACTAATATGGCGCGTAACGACTTACGCGCGCGGGGGGGCTTGGGGGGGCGCGAAGCGCCACCCCAACAGCTAGTATATATATATATATATATATATATATATATATATATATATATATATATATATATATATATATATATATATATATATATATATTTTTATATATATAGATATATATATATATCCGATGAAGATGCTCAAAGAGTCTATGCCAAAAAACTTGCTGCTGATAGAGAAAGTCAGAAAAGAAAGCGTGTCGAGGAATCAAAAGAACAGCAAGGAAACAGGCTTGAGGCTAAAGAACGCAAAACCGCGCAGTTAGATATATATATATATATATATATATATATATATATATATATATATATATATATATATATATATATAAATATATATATATATATATATATATATATATATATATATATATATATATATATATATATATATATATATATATATATATATATATATATATATATATATATATACTAGCTTTTGGGGTGGCGCTTCGCGCCACCCCAACACCTAGTTGGTGGGGGCGCTTCGCGCCCCTCCCAAGCCCCCCCGCGCGCGTAAGTCGTTACGCGCCATATTAGTTACGCGCCATTGTAGTTGTGTCCCTATGTCCTATATATATATATATATATATATATATATATATATATATATATGTTTTAAACTACGTAAAACTTGCGAATATACAACATTCTTTGCTGTCCCATTGTCTGTGCATATAAATAGATTGTCAGGTTTACCGACTCTTGAACATGCAACATATAATGGTCCATGGGAAAACAATCCGTATTCAGATCTATACCTCATGATTCTAATGATTGCCCTTGAGCTTTGTTGATGGTGATTGCTAATCGACCATTCTCTGAGTCGCCATCGTCATTTATATATCCCCCTGTGCACCTCGGCGTCCCCTTTGTAGTTATGTCACTGTGTCCCGGTCGTCATTTATATTCCCTGTGTCCCGGTCGTCATTTGTGTCCCGGTGTTCCAGTCTGTGATTTCTCTTTGAGTGTCCCGGGCGTCATTTATATTCCTTGTGTCCCGGTGTCCCGGTCGTCATTTATATCCCCCTGTGCCCCCCGGCGTCCCCATTGTAGTTGTGTCCCTGTGTCCCGGTCGTCATTTATATTCCCTGTGTCCCGGTCGTCATTTGTATCCCGGTGTCCCGGTGTGTATATACATTCGTTTTTTAGTTTTGTTTGTCTCCTTTATTTTTTTCCTTTTTTCTTTTTTTTCTTTTTTAGTTTATTTAGATTTTTAGATTTTTTAGTTTTTTTATTAGTTTTTAGTTTTTTTGTAGTTTTTACCATTTTTTTAGTTTTTTTAGTTTTTTTTTTACTTATGTCCTGGTTGTCATTTATACTCCCTGTGTCCCGGTCGTCATTTGTGTCTCGGTGCTTTGTTGATTGCTAATTTGTATTATATTTATATTTTATATTTTTTATATTTATTAATATTTTTTTAGTTTTCTTTTTCTCTTATTTTTCAGTTTTTTCCTTTTTTTTTAGTTTTTTCTTTTTTAGTTTTTAGTTTTTTTTTGTTTTTTACCTTTTTTTAGTTTTTTTAGTTTTTTTATTTTTTTGCTTTTTTAGTTTTTTTATTAGTTTTCAGTTTTTTTTTTAGTTTTTGCCTTTTTTTAGTTTTTTCAGTTTTTTTAGTTTTTCGTTTTTTACCTTTTTTTAGTTTTTTTTAGTTTTTTAGCTTTTTTAGTTTTTTTTCTTTTTAGTTTTTTTTGTAGTTTTTACCTTTTTTAGTTTTTTTTCTTCTTTTGTATTAGTGTGAAATAATTCAGACGTCATATGCGGACAAACACGACGTCACTCGACAGACAGACAGACAGACATAACCCACAAACAACTTATTTTTATATATATTTATTCATATTTTTTTAGTTTTCTTTTTCTCTTTTATTTTTCAGTTTTTTCCTTTTTTTAGTTTTTTTCTTTTTTAGTTTTTAGTTTTTTTTAGTTTTTTACCTTTTTTTAGTTTTTTTAGTTTTTTTAGTTTTTTAGCTTTTTTAGTTTTTTTTATTAGTTTTTATTTTTTTTGTAGTTTTTGCCTTTTTTTATTTTTTTCAGTTTTTTTTAGTTATTAGATTTTTACCTTTTTTTAGTTTTTTTTTAGTTTTTTAGCTTTTTTAGTTTTTTTTTCTTTGTAGTTTTTTTTTGTAGTTTTTACCTTTTTTAGTTTTTTTCTTCTTTTGTATTAGTGTGAAATAATTCAGACGTCATATGCGAACAAACATGACGTCACCTGATCCACAGATACACACACAGACAACTTATTTTTATATTTATATATATATATATATATATATATATATATATATATATATATATATATATATATATATATATATATATATATATATATATATATATATACTAGCTGTTGGGGTGGCGCTTCGCGCCACCCCAACACCTAGTTGGTGGGGGCGCTTCGCGCCCCCCCCCCCCCAAGCCCCCCCGCGCGCGTAAGTCGTTACGCGCCATATTAGTTACGCGCCATTGTAGTTGTGTCCCTATGTCCCACCTGTGAATATAGATATATATATATATATATATATATATATATATATATATATATATATATATATATATATATATATATATATATATATATATATATATATATATATATATATGTTTTTAACTACGTAAAACTTGCGAATATACAACATTCTTTGCTGTCCCATTGTCTGTGCATATAAATAGATTTTCAGGTTTACCGACTCTTGAACATGCAACATATAATGGTCCATGGGAAAACAATCCGTATTCAGATCTATACCTCATGATTCTAATGATCGCCCTTGAGCTTTGTTGATGGTGATTGCTAATCGACCATTCCCTGAGTCGCCATCGTCATTTATATATCCCCCTGTGCACCCCGGCGTCCCCTTTGTAGTTATGTCCCTGTGTCCCGGTCGTCATTTATATTCCCTGTGTCCCGGTCGTCATTTGTATCCCGGTGTCCCGGTCTGTATATACATTCGTTTTTTAGTTTTGTTTTTCTCCTTTATTTTTTTCCTTTTTTCTTTTTTTTCTTTTTTAGTTTATTTAGATTTTTAGATTTTTTAGTTTTTTTATTAGTTTTTAGTTTTTTTGTAGTTTTTACCATTTTTTTTAGTTTTTTTAGTTTTTTTTTTTACTTATGTCCTGGTCGTCATTATATATATTTATTCATATTTTTTTAGTTTTCTTTTTCTCTTTTATTTTTCAGTTTTTTCCTTTTTTTTAGTTTTTTTCTTTTTTAGTTTTTAGTTTTTTTTAGTTTTTTACCTTTTTTTAGTTTTTTTTTAGTTTTTTTAGTTTTTTAGCTTTTTTATTTTTTTATTAGTTTTTATTTTTTTTGTAGTTTTTGCCTTTTTTTATTTTTTTCAGTTTTTTTTTAAGTTATTAGATTTTTACCTTTTTTTAGTTTTTTTTAGTTTTTCAGCTTTTTTAGTTTTTTTTTCTTTTTAGTTTTTTTCGTAGTTTTTACCTTTTTTAGTTTTTTTCTTCTTTTGTATTAGTGTGAAATAATTCAGACGTCATATGCGGACAAACATGACGTCACCTGATCCACAGATCCACACACAGACAACTTATTTTTATATATATAGATATATATTTAACTACGTAAAACTTGCGAATATACAACATTCTTCGCTGTCCTATTGTCTGTCCATATAAATAGATTGTCAGGTTTACCAACTCTTGAACATGCAACATAGTTTTTTTTGTAGTTTTACCTTTTTTAGTTTTTTTCTTCTTTTATATTAGTGTGAAATAATTCAGACGTCATATGCGGACAAACATGACGTCACCTGATCCACAGATCCACACACAGACAACTTATTTTTATATATATAGATATATATTTAACTACGTAAAACTTGCGAATATACAACATTCTTCGCTGTCCTATTGTCTGTCCATATAAATAGATTGTCAAGTTTACCAACTCTTGAACATGCAACATAATAATTGTCCATGGGAAAACAATTCGTATTCATATCTATACCGCATTTTTCTAACGATTGCCCTTGAGCTTTGTTGATGGTGATTGCTAATCGAACATTCCCTGTGTCCCCGTCGTCATCTATATATCCCCCTGTGCCCCCGGCGTCCCCGTTGGAGTTGTATCCCTGTGTCCAGGTCGTCATTTATATTCCCTGTGTCCCGGTCGTCATTTGTGTCCCGGTATCCCAGTCTGTAATTTCTCTTAGAGTGTCCTGGTCGTCATTTATATAGATATATAGATACAGTTTCATTTCAGTTTTTTTTCTTTTATAGTTTTTTCTTTTCTTATTTTTTTCTTTTTTAGTTTTTCTTTTTTAAGTTTCTTCTTTTTATTGATAATAAACCTCAAAATTTTGGGTATCTGTTTTAAGGTTTTCGAATTACCTTAATCTTTTGTCAAAATATATTGAAACATTTGTGGAATTCCCAGTTTTTTTAGTTTTTTCTTTTTTTTTAGCTGTTTAGGTTTTTTTTAGTTTTTTTTTCTTTTTAGTTTTTTACCTTTTTATTTTTTTTACATTTTTCCTTTTTAAGTTTTTTTCTTTTTTTAATTTTTTATTTAGTTTTTTCTTTTTAGTTTTGTTTTTAGTTTTTTACCATTTTTGTTTTTTCGAATTACTTTAACCTATTGTCAAAATATTTCGAAATATTTATGCAATTTCCAGTTTTTACATTCTAGTTTGTTTTCTTTTATATATATAGAAGATATAATCTGGCGTAATGGACAGACAACTTATTTTTATATATATTGTCAAAATATATTGAAATATTTGTGCAATTCCCGGTTTGTTTAGTTTTTTCTTTTTTTTTAGTTTTTTAGCTTTTTTAGTTTTTTTTAGTTTTTTATCTTTTTTATTTTTTTATGTTTTTTCTTTTTGGGTTTTTTCTTTTTTTTATTTTTTCAATTTTTAATTTTTTTTTTAGTTTTTTCTTTTTAGTTTTTTTTTAGTTTTTTACCATTTTTCTTTTTTCGAATTACTTTAATCTAGTTTTTACCTTTTTTAGTTTTTTTTAGTTTTTTAGATGAAAATTTTTTTTAGTTTTTTCCTTTTTTTCTTTTTAGTTTTTTATTGGTTTTTACCTTTATTTTAGCTTATTTTTCAGTTTTTTCCTTTTTTTTAGTTTTTTTTTATTTTTTATTTTTTTTAGTTTTTTACCTTTCTTTAGTTTTTTTAGTTTTTTTAGTTTTTTAGCTTTTTTACTTTTTTTATTAGTTTTTAGTTTTTTTTTGTAGTTTTTGCCTTTTTTTAGTTTTTTCAGTTTTTTTTTTAGTTTTTTATTGGTTTTTACCTTTATTTTAGCTTATTTTTCAGTTTTTTCCTTTTTTTTAGTTTTTTTTAGTTTTTAGTTTTTTTAGTTTTTAACCTTTTTTTAGTTTTTTTAGTTTTTTTAGTTTTTTTTGTAGTTTTTTCCTTTTTTTTAGTTTTTTTAGTTTTTTCCTTTTTTTAGTTTTTTTTATTTTTTATTTTTTTTAGTTTTTTACCTTTTTTTAGTTTTTTTAGTTTTTTTAGTTTTTTAGCTTTTTTACTTTTTTTATTAGTTTTTAGTTTTTTTTTGTAGTTTTTGCCTTTTTTTAGTTTTTTCAGTTTTTTTTAGTTTTTTATTGGTTTTTACCTTTATTTTAGCTTATTTTTCAGTTTTTTCCTTTTTTTTTAGTTTTTTTTAGTTTTTAATATATATATATATATATATATATATATATATATATATATATATATATATATATATATATATATATATATATATATATATATATATATATATATATATATATATATATATATATATATATATATATATATATATATATATATATATATATATATGTATATATATATATATATATATATATATATATATATATATATATATATATATATATATATATATATATATATATATATATATATGAATTTCCATTGTCGTTTGTCTTCCAACCGCAGATCTGAACCTCTTCTTGATGTCTTGATGTTACCACAAGTCCGTTACAACCCCCCTAGAAAAATACGAATTCTTCCTTAAAGTCCTGACCTATTCAGATCGTTTTTGCGGCCAGTAACACTCACTTTCTCGCTGTCACTTGTAATTCTTGCTGCCACTTGTCTGCTAACCGCATATCTGTTAATTCTCACTGTGGCATATCTTTTGGCTGTGTATTTCTTTGTTCTTCATTTTTATTTCTAATTCGTTCTACTCCTCGTTCTCGCATGTGTTGTTACCGCATATTTCTTTGATCTTCACTTTTATTTTGATTGTTTTACTTCTTGCTGCCGATTGTCTTCAAATTGGATATTTCTTTGTTCTTCCCTTTTGTTTTTGACCCGCTGCGACTTTAACTGTCGCAAGTGTACCGACTCCATCTTCATTCCCATTGATCATTACTTAAGACTTTTTTCAATACCCTTTACCTTATCCTCTTGAATTGGTCAGACAGGCCCTTACAATTCTTTATCCGAAGTATATACACAGTTTTGTGGAAAAATCAAATTATCAAATACTTTGTCACAGTACGGTGGATGATAGTGGGCCTCTTGATCAGAGGTTTATAGGTTCAATCCCTGCTGTGGCAAAGTCATGCGATGATGAAAATTTTTTTTCCAAAATTAAAGCTCAACGAATTTTCTCGAAATTCTGACATATCTAGATCGTTTAGGCCAGAATATCTGAAGATACAAATTTTCCCAAAATATATTAAGCCATTTTCAAGAAAAAAAATAAATACACAATTATTGCTCGCTTATAAAAATAGTAGTCGTATATGGAGAATGACCATCACAGTAAACTTGACCCGATTCTTGCTAGCAAACTCAGGAGAGCTGTTATAGTGTTTTTTTCACTTACGATAAAAAAGATAAAACCTATGCTTAAAATGTATAAACACATGGGTTTAGTCGTTTTAAAATGATAGACACCCAAATTCTTTTGTGTGTTTCTTAAGCGTGCTTTTTATGTAAAATGTGTATAATGTGTTTCTTTGTACTGTATGTTTAGGTGTACTCAGACTTTTCATCAGATTTCTATTGAATGTTACTATGCTGTTGCATGTTAGATGTCATATATAAACTTAGATGTCATTTAGGTGTTTTATTATATAAACTTATCCATTCATATGAAAAGTACTAGCGAAAACTTATGTAGATTTTAATATTTTCTTTTTTTCAGGTCAAGATATCGCGTAAAAACGTTTTCGAGAAAAACCCAATCCTTTGTGAGCTGCATAATACACTCTGAAAAGGAAGTTATTTTCCCTACTATTATGTTAAGGAGTATAAAATAAAACGACAAAATTTGAATTCCGAAGTTCACCTATAGGCTATATCCGGACAAATCTTTAGGGGATAAGTTATAGCACTAGATTTCCGTGACTTCATTGCAAGATCAACGCAAGTTTGAGAAGGATTTGAGGATACTCAATCTGCCTGCCTAAAGTCCTTAATGAATTTTGTAGCTTGGCATCTCGTAAGTAGTCGAAGCATCAAAAAGTGTGGATATCAAAGCCAGTTTATTTTTCGCAACTAAGCAATTTTGTTTCGAAATCACTGCAACAACAGACACGCCTTAGGGTTAGTCGTGATTCTAAAAGGGTTTGAACAGTATAAAGTCTTTGGATTATATTAACCTGTTACGATGCCTTCTCATTATAGATGTACCATGAATGTAAGCCTGGTCAATACATTTATTTTGTATTCAAGCCATTCCCTTCAAAAAGAAACTTAATATTTTTAGCAAAGAGCTTTTGCAGTTAGCTCAAAAGGCTAAAAAAAATCATAAAAACCATTCAAACATCTTTGTTTTGTTTGTATGTCTGATCCAAATAGATATTTGTTCCTTTGTACTAATGTCTCCAGCTTCATCGACAATTAAAGCGAAAAGCCTTTCATTATCTTCAATGACTTCCTCAACAATTTTTTCCAGAACTATTCCCACACATATATGCAAAAACTCATTTTGTGAATCTTTAGATAAGTAGAATTTTTGGAAAATTGTCAAAAACTTATTATACGTCGTTAGAACTGCATCTTGACTGCAGCAAGCTATGTTCAGGATCTTCTTACCCAGCAGGCAGTGAAGTGTCGGAAGAGTGAAAGCGAGCAAAAAAAAAATGTGACAGGGTGACCAAAGTAACCATGTAGCTTAGATTAGATTTAATAGTCCTATGGATATCGAAAAAGCAAATGAATCGATTAATGTGCCATTCAATTCACACGAAGAATATTTTACACGGTCAGTTTGTATTTCACTGTTGAATATTATTGTTTTGGACTTGGAAAGCTGTTTTCTGTTGAAACACTGTACTCTTTTAAGCTCAGTATTTCTGACAATAAATTGTATGCCGATCAAAGTCTTTCTACCTTGAGAAGATTTACGCTTCTTTAGGCTCACTGCAGTATTGTCATTTCTTTATTTCTTTGCCACGTCATCTTTTGGCTTGTTGAGGCTCAATCTCTGTTCTCAGACTTTAACCAAAAACAAATCAAAGTGATTATAAAAACTCCAAACTACATAAAACAAAATGAGATTGATTGGTTTATAGTTGAGTAACCTGAAATTGTAGCGATCCCTTTTTTTGAAGGAATAGTGTAGAATGGGGGCCTCTGCAAGGTATTTAGTGCGATGTCCTAAGTTTTGCTTTGCCGTACTTCAACGCAGTCGTTATTACGACTAAGGCTATTTTATATTAATCCAATGGTCTTCTAAACTTTTCCATCAAACAGTTCGTGGTAACGAACTGCAGTAAGGAGCGACCCGGCTCAATAGTAACCAAAACTCTAAAAAATGAAATTTTGATACCAATAGCTACATCAAAAGAATCACATTTTAATGCTGACTTTGAATATATAAGTTTCATCAAGTTTAGTCTTACCCATCAAAAGTTACGAGCCTGAGAAAATTTGCCTTATTTTAGAAAATAGGAGGAAACGCCCCCTAAAAATCCTAGAATCTTAACGAAAATCACATCATCAGATTCAGCGTATCAGAGAACCCTATTGTAGGTACTACAAAAATGTTGAATTTTGTATTTTTTGCCAGAAGGCAGATCACGGATGCGTGTTTATTTGTTTGGGTTGTTTTTTTTTCCAGGGGTGATCGTATCGACCCAGTGGTCCTAGAATGTTCCGAGAGGAATCATTCAAACGGAAATGAAAAGCTCTAGTGCCCTTTTTAAGTGGAAAAAAAACTGGAGGGCACTTAGGCCCCCTCCCATGCTAATTATTTTCCCAAAGTCAACGGATCAAAATCCTGAGAATGCCATTTTATTCAGCGTAGTCGAAAAACCTTATAACTATGTCTTTGGGGACAACTTACTCCCCCACAGTCCCCATGGGAGGGGCTACAAGTTACAAACTTTGACAGGTGCTTACATATAGTAATGGTTATTGGGAAGTGTACAGACGTTTTCAGGGGGATATTTTGGTTGGGGGAGGGGTTGAGAAGAGGGGGATATGTTGGGGGAACTTTCCATCGAGGAATTTGTAAACTTTGTATACTATGTAAAACTTGCGAATATACAACATTCTCGGCTGTCCCATTGTCTGTGCATATAAATAGATTGTCAGGTTTACCGACTCTTGAACATGCATCATATAATTGTCCATGGGAAAAACAATCTGTATTCTTATCTATACCTCTTTATTCTAATGATTACCCTTGAGCTTTGTTGATGGTGATTGCTAACCAAACATTCCCTGTGTCCCCGTCGTCATTTATATATCCCCCTGTGACTCCTGGCGTCCCCGTTGTAGTTGTTTCCCTGTGTCCCGGTCGTCATTTGTGGCCCGGTGTCCCAGTCTGTATTTTTTCTTTGAGTGTCACGGTCGTCATTTATATTCTGTGTGTCCCGGTCGTCATTTTTGTCCCGGTCGTCATTTGTGTTCCGGTGTCCCGGTCTGTAATATCTCTTTGAGTGTCCCGTTCGCCATTTATATTCCCTGTGTCCCGGTCGTCATTTGTGTCCCGGTGCTTTGTTGATGGTGATTTCTAATCGAACATTCCCTGTGTCCCCGTCGTCATTTATATATACCCCTGTGCCCCCCGGGGTCCCCGTTGTTGTTGTTTCCCTGTGTCCTGGTCGTCATTTGTGACCCGGTGTCCCAGTCTGTAATTTCTCTTTAAGTGTCGCGGTCGTCTTTTATATTCCCTGTGTCCCGGTCGTCATTTGTGTTCCGGTGTCCCGGTCTGTAATTTCTCTTTGACTGTCCTGGTCGTCATTTATATTCCCTGTGTCCCGGTCGTCATTTGTGTCCCAGTGCTTTGCTGATGGCGATTGCTAATCGAACATTCCTTGTGTCCCGGTCGCTTTCTCTTTGAGTGATCCGGTCGTCATTTATATTCCCTATGTCCCGGTGTCCCGGTCGTCATTTATGTCCCGATATCCTGGTCTGTAATTTCGTCAGCGCTTCGCGCCCCCCCCCCAAGCCCCCCAAGCGCGTAAGTCGTTACGTGCCATATTAGTTACGCGCCATTGTAGTTGTGTCCCTGTGTCCCACCTGTGAATATAGATAGATATATATATATATATACTAGCTGTTGGGGTGACACATAGTGGTGACACATAGTTATTTATATAGATAGATATATATATCTTCTATATATATAAAAATAAGTTGTCTGTCTGTCAGTGGATCTGTGGATCAGGTGACGTCATGTTTCTGTGTTGACTGACGTCATGAAATTTGTTGTCGTCATTTTTGCTTTGACGGTGACGTCATTCAAGATATTTAAGACATATGTTCACGTAGAAATCTATTAATGTTTAAGTTTACAATGACTGATGAACTTACAATGGCAAAAGCCGATGAAGATACTCAAAGAGTCTATGCCAAAAAACTTGCTGCTGATAGAGAAAGTCAGTAAAGTAAGCGTGCCGAGGAATCAAAAGAACAGCAAGGAAACAGGCTTGAGGCTAAAGAACGCAAAACCGTGCAGTTAGATGAAGATCCACCTGGACAGCGAGAGTCAAAACATATCAAAACTGAAAATGATAGCGATGATGATTGGGTTTGGGATTTTGACTTGGATAAGGTCATCAATGCCTACCAGATTTTAGTTAAAAAAACAAAAGTTCGGCGATATGTATTTCATAGTGAAGCCAGTCAGTCGACGGCCAACCTACCATCTTCAAAGATACCACGATAGGAAGACTCTACACCGTTCACCCCAATCAACATGAATGCTTCTTTCTACGCCTGCTTTGGGTGAATGTACCCGGTCCGACATCCTTTGAGTATTTGAGAACTATAAACGGTACTATACATGACACTTACCGTAGTGCATGCCAAGCTCTGAATCTATTGGAGAATGACCAACACTGGGATAACTGCATCAATGACGCGTGCGAAACGTCAACCCCAAGTCAAATTCGTGCACTGTTTGGCATCATTTTAACAACTTGCTCTCCATCAGCTCCTACAGAGTTATGGGAAAAATATAAGTCAAAAATGTCCGAAGATATACTCCATCGAAAACAGTTAGAGACGTCAGATATGACTTTTGATTTTACATCAGAAATTTATAACTACACTTTAGTTATTATAGAAGATATGTGCGTACGTATGGCAAACAAACCTCTTCAGGATTTGGGAATGCCTTCACCTAACCGTATCGCTGCTGTTTCGACATGTGTAGAATTGGATCGTGAACAAAGTTACAGTACGAGTGATCTATTGTCGTATGTACAAAATAACATTTCCAAGTTAACGTCGGAACAAAAAGACATTTATGATACGATAATGCATTGTGTCGATAACAACGTTGGAGAAATTTTCTTTTTGGATGCGCCAGGAGGTACTGGTAAAACGTTTGTGATAAAACTGATTCTGGCATCAATTTGATCAAAAAATGATATAGCGTTGGCAATTGCGTCGTCCGGAATAGCCGCAACATTGCTGCCTGGTGGAAGAACTGCTCATTCCGCTTTGAAATTGCCTCTCAATTTGCATTCTACAGAAACTCCCACGTGCAATATTTCCAAATCATCTGGGATGGGTAAAGTATTGCAGCAATGCAAACTTATTATTTGGGATGAGTGCACAATGGCACACAAAAAATCGCTCGAGGCTCTGGATCAATGCTTGAAAGATTTGAGAGGGAAGTCGAAACCCTTTGGCAGCACATTAGTATTGCTTGCGGGAGATTTCAGGCAAACATTACCTATAATACCTAGATCAACTCCTGCAGACGAAATGAATGCTTGCCTGAAAAATTCTAATTATGGGCACACGTAAAAATATTAAAATTAACTACGAATATGCGTGTCCGATTGCAAAACGATGACTCTGGTCAAACATTTTCAGATCAATTTCTGGCAATTGGAAACGGAAAGCTCCCAGTACTCTCAATTTCAGGACGTATACAACTACCTGCTGATTTCTGTAATTTAGTGACGTCCAAAAATGAATTGATTGAAAAAGTATTTCCGAATATTCTAAAAAAATATACAAATAATAAATGGCTAAGTGAAAGAGCGATTCTCGCACCCAAAAATATAGACATCCACGAAATCAACAATATTGTTTTGACCAAGATCCTAGACCAGGCAGTCCTTTACAAGTCAGTCGACACAGTTTTGGAACCAAATGAAGCGGTTAATTATCCATCTGAATTTTTAAATTCCATAGATCTTTCGGGGTTTCCACCACACGTGCTACAACTAAAAATAGGCGTACCAATAATACTTTTAAGAAATATCAACCCACCAAACCTTTGCAATGGCACGTGACTTGCCGTAAAAAAAAACAATGGAAAACCTAATAGAGGCCACAATCTTGACAGGGCCTTTTGAGGGTGAGGCTGTTCTTATTCCTCGCATTCCCATGATTCCAACGGATCTGCCTTTTCAATTTAAAAGATTGCAATTCCCAATTCGATTAGCATTTGCAATCACCATTAACAAGGTCAATCATTAGAAAAATGTGGTATAGATCTTAATACTGATTGTTTTTCCCATGGACAATTGTACGTTGCATGTTCGAGGGTCGGTAAACCTGACAATCTATTTATATGCAGCGACAATTGGACAGCGAAGAATGTTGTATATTCGCAAGTTTTACGCAGTTAATTTGTATTGTATCTATCTATCTATCTATCTATATAAAAACGAGTTGTGTGTATGCATGTTTGTTTGTTTGTAAAAAGAGCGTTTGCATATGACGTCATTATTAGTACATACGGCTTTGTATATGCACAGATAATGGGGAAGTCAAGAATGTTGTATATTGGCAATTTTTACGTAGTTTAACTCCTGCAGACGAAATGAATGCTTGCCTGAAAAATTCTAATTTATGGGCACACGTAAAAATATTAAAATTAACTACAAATATGCGTGTCCGATTGCAAAACGATGACTCTGGTCAAACATTTTCAGATCAATTGCTGGCAATTGGAAACGGAAAGCTCCCAGTAGTGGGAAAGCCAAGAATGTTGTATATTCGCAATTTTTACGTAGTTTGAAACACATATATAAATCTATCTATATTCACAGGTGGGACACAGGGACACAACTACAATGGCACGTAACTAATATGGCGCGTAACGACTTACGCGCGCGGGGGGGCTTGTGGGGGGCGCGAAGCGCCCCACTAACTAGGTGTTGGGGTGGCGGGAAGCGCCACCCCAACAGCTAGTATTTATATATATATATATATATATATATATATATATATATATATATATATATATATATATATATATATATATATATATATATATATATATATATATATATATATATATAATATATATATATATATATATATATATATATATATATATATATATATATATATATATATATATATATATATATATATATACTAGCTGTTGGGGTGGCGCTTCTCGCCACCCCAACACCTAGTTGGTGGGGCGCTTCGCGCCACCCCCCCCCCCCCCCCCCCCCCCCAAGCCCCCCCGCGCGCGTGTCGTTACGCGCCATATTAGTTACGCGCCATTGTAGTTGTGTCCCTGTGTCCCACCTGTGAATAGAGATAGATATAAATATATGTTTTTAACTACGTAAAACATGCGAATATACAACATTCTTCGCTGTCCCATTGTCTGTGCATATAAATAGATTGTCAGGTTTACGGACTCTTGAACATGCAACATATAATTGTCCATGGGAAAAACAATCCGGATTCAGATCTATACCTCATTATTCTAATGATGTGTCCCGGTCGTCATTTATATTCCCTGTGTCCCGGTCGTCATTTGTGTCCCGGTGTCCCAGTTTGTAATTTCTCTTTGAGTGTCCCGGTCGTCATTTATATTCCCTGTGTCCCGGTGTCCCGGTCGTCATTTGTGTCCCAGTGTCCCGGTCTGTAATTTCTATTCGAACAATCCCTGTGTCCCGGTCGTCATTTATATATCCCGCATGTGCCCCCGGCGTCCCCGTTGTAGTTGTGTCCCTGTGTCCCGGTCGTCATTTATATTCCCTGTGTCCCGGTCGTGATTTGTGTCCGGATGTCCCAGTCTGTAATTTCTCTTTGAGGTTCCTGGTCGTCACTTATATTCCCTCTGTCTCGGTCGTCATTTGTGTCCCGGTCTGTAATTTCTCTTTGAGTGTTTTTTCTTTTTAGTTTTTTTTAGTTTTTTACCTTTTTTCTTTTTTCAGTTTTCTTTTTCTTCTTTATTTTTCAGTGTCACTATGAAGTACATATCGACGAACCTTTGTTTTTTTAACTTAAATCTGGTAGGTATTGATGACCATATCCAAGTCAAAATCCCAAACCCAATCATGATCGCTATCATTTTCAGTTTTGATATGTTTTGACTCTCGCTGTCCAGGTGGATTTTCATCTAACTGCGCGGTTTTGTGTTCTTTAGCCGCAAGCCTGTTTTCTTGCTGTTCTTGTGATTCCTCGGAACCCTTTCTTTTCTTACTTTCTCTATCAGCAGCAAGTTTTTTGGCATAAACTCTTTGAGCAGCTTCCTCGGCTGTTGCCATTGTAGGTTCTACAGTCATTTTACAATTAAACATTTTTCCGTGAACAAATGTCTTAAATGCCGTTAATGACGTCACCGTCAAAGCAAAAATGAAGACAACTAATTTCATGACGTCAGTCAACACAGAAACATGACGTCACCTGATCCACAGACAGACAGAAAACTTATTTTTATATAGATATATATATATATATATATATATATATATATATATATATATATATATATATATATATATATATATATATATATATATATATATATATATATATACTAGCTGTTGGGGTGGCGCTTCGCGCCACCCCAACACCTAGTTGGTGGGGGCGCTTCGCCCCCCCCAAGCCCCCCCGCGCGCGTAAGTCGTTACGCGCCATATTAGTTACGCGCCATTGTAGTTGTGTCCCTATGTCCCACCTCTGAATCGACCATTCCCTGAGTCGCCATCGTCATTTATATATCCCCCTGTGCACCCCGGCGTCCCCTTTGTAGTTATGTCCCTGTGTCCCGGTCGTCGTCATTTATACTCCCTGTGTCCCGGTGCTTTGTTGATTGCTAATCGAACATTCCTTTTGTCCCGGTCGCTTTCTCTTTGAGTGTCGTCATTTATTTAGATTGTTTCTCCTTTATTTTTCAGTTCTTTTCCTTTTTTTAGTTTTTTTTCTTTTTTAGTTCTTTTAGTTTTTACCTTTTTTAGTTTTTTTTAGTTTTTTAGATGAACATTTTTTTTAGTTTTTTTCCTTTTTTTCTTTTTAGTTTTTTATTGGTTTTTACCTTTTTTTAGCTTTTTTAGTTTTTTTCGTTTTTTCTTTTTACTTTTTTTTTAGTTTTTATCTTTTATTTTTTTTTATTTTTATTCTTAATTTTATTAGTTTTCTTTTTCTCTTCTATTTTTCAGTTTTTTCCTTTTTTTTAAATTTTTTTTTTAGTTTTTAGTTTTTTTAGTTTTTTTTTTCCTTTTTTTCTTTTTAGTTTTTTATTGGTTTTTACCTTTTTTTTTTTAGCTTTTTTAGTTTTTTTCGTTTTTTCTTTTTACTTTTTTTTTAGTTTTTATCTTTTTTATTTTTTTTATTATATTCTTAATTTTATTCATTTATATATCCCCCTGTGCACCCCAGCGTCCCCTTTGTAGTTATGTCCCTGTGTCCCGGTCGTCGTCATTTATACTCCCTGTGTCCCGGTGCTTTGTTGATTGCTAATCGAACATTCCTTTTGTCCCGGTCGCTTTCTCTTTGAGTGTCGTCATTTATTTAGATTGTTTCTCCTTTATTTTTCAGTTTTTTTCCTTTTTTTAGTTTTTTTTCTTTTTTAGTTCTTTTAGTTTTTACCTTTTTTAGTTTTTTTTAGTTTTTTAGATGAAATTTTTTTTTAGTTTTTTCTTTTTTTTCTTTTTAGTTTTTTATTGGTTTTTACCTTTTTTTTAGCTTTTTTAGTTTTTTTCGTTTTTTCTTTTTACTTTTTTTCTTAGTTTTTATCTTTTTTATTTTTTTTTATTTTTATTCTTAATTTTATTAGTTTTCTTTTTCTCTTCTATTTTTCAGTTTTTTCCTTTTTTTAAGTTTTTTTAGTTTTTAGTTTTTTTAGTTTTTTTTTCCTTTTTTTCTTTTTAGTTTTTTATTGGTTTTTACCTTTTTTTTAGCTTTTTTAGTTTTTTTCGTTTTTTCTTTTTACTTTTTGTTTAGTTTTTATCTTTTTTATTTTTTTTATTTTATTCTTAATTTTATTAGTTTTATTTTTCTCTTCTATTTTTCAGTTTTTTCCTTTTTTTAAGTTTTTTTTTTAGTTTTTAGTTTTTTTTAGTTTTTTAGTTTTTTTTAGTTTTTTTTAGTTTTTTAGCTTTTTTATTTTTTTATTAGTTTTTAGGTTTTTTTGTAGTTTTTGCCTTTTTTTAGTTTTTTCATTTTTTTTTTTAGTTTTTAGTTTTTTACCTTTTTTGTGGATCGTCACCTGATCCACAGATCCACAGATCCACAGACAACTTATTTTTACATATATAGAAGAAGATATATATAGTATATATATATATATATATATATATATATATATATATATATATATATATATATATATATATATATATATATATATATATATATATATATATATATCTTCTATCTATATATATAAAAATAAGTTGTCTGTCTGTGGATGGATCAGGTGACGTCACCTGAAAAAACTGGATCAGGTGACGTCAAAACTGAAAAAACTAAAAAAAGGCAAAAACTACAAAAAAAACTAAAAACTAATAAAAAAAATAAAAAAGCTAAAAAACTAAAAAAACTAAAAAAAGGCAAAAACTACAAAAAACTAAAAACTAATAAAAAAAATAAAAAAGCTAAAAAACTAAAAAAACTAAAAAAAGGTAAAAACTAAAAGCTAAAAAAAACTAAAAAAAAGGAAAAAACTGAAAAATAAGCTAAAATAAAGGTAAAAACCAATAAAAAACTAAAAAAAAACTGAAAAAACTAAAAAAAGGCAAAAACTACAAAAAAACTAAAAACTAATAAAAAAAGTAAAAAAGCTAAAAAACTAAAAAAACTAAAAAAAACTAAAAAAAGGTAAAAAACTAAAAAAAAATAAAAAATAAAAAAAAACTAAAAAAAGGAAAAAACTGAAAAATAAGCTAAAATAAAGGTAAAAACCAATAAAAAACTAAAAAGAAAAAAAGGAAAAAACTAAAAAAAATTTTCATCTAAAAAACTAAAAAAAACTAAAAAAGGTGAAAACTAAAAGAACTAAAAAAAGAAAAAAATAAATGACGACACTCAAAGAGAAAGCGACCAGGACAAAAGGAATGTTCGATTAGCAATCAACAAAGCACCGGGACACAGGGAGTATAAATGACGACCAGGACATAAGTAAAAAAAAACTAACAAAACTAAAAGAAAGTAAAAACTACAAAAAAACTAAAAAGAAAAAAACTAAAAAAAGGCAAAAACTACAAAAAAAACTAAAAACTAATAAAAAAGCTAAAAAACTAAAAAAACTAAAAAAAGGCAAAAACTACAAAAAAAACTAAAAACTAATAAAAAAAATAAAAAAGCTAAAAAACTAAAAAAACTAAAAAAAACTAAAAAAAGGTAAAAAACTAAAAAAAAGGAAAAAACTGAAAATAAGCTAAAATAAAGGCAAAAACTACAAAAAAAACTAAAAACTAATAAAAAAAATAAAAAAGCTAAAAAACTAAAAAAACTAAAAAAACTAAAAAAAGGTAAAAAACTAAAAAAACTAAAAACTAAAAAAAAACTAAAAAAAAGGAAAAAACTGAAAAATAAGCTAAAATAAAGGTAAAAACCAATAAAAAACTAAAAAAAAAAACTGAAAAAACTAAAAAAAGGCAAAAACTACAAAAAAAACTAAAAACTAATAAAAAAAGTAAAAAAGCTAAAAAACTAAAAAAAATAAAAAAACTAAAAAAAGGTAAGAAACTAAAAAAATAAAAAATAAAAAAAAACTAAAAAAAAGGAAAAAACTGAAAAATAAGCTAAAATAAAGGTAAAAACCAATAAAAAACTAAAAAGAAAAAAAGGAAAAAACTAAAAAAAATTTTCATCTAAAAAACTAAAAAAAACTAAAAAAGGTAAAAACTAAAAGAACTAAAAAAGAAAAAAATAAATGACGAGACAAAAGGAATGTTCGATTAGCAATCAACAAAGCACCGGGACACAGGGAGTATAAATGACGACCAGGACATAAGTAAAAAAAAAAACTAACAAAACTAAAAAGAAGGTAAAAACTACAAAAAAAATAAAAAGAAAAAAAACTAAAAACTAATAAAAAAACTAAAAAATCTAAAAATCTAAATAAACTAAAAAAGAAAAAAAAGGAAAAAAATAAAGGAGAAAAACAAAACTAAAAAACGAATGTATATACAGACCGGGATACAAATGACGACCGGGACACAGGGAATATAAATGACGACCGGGACACAGGGACACAACTACAACGGGGACACCGGGGGAAACAGGGGGATATAAATGACGACCGGGACACCGGGACAGGGAATGGTCGATTAGCAATCACCATCAACAAAGCTCAAGGGCAATCATTAGAATCATGAGGTATAGATCTGAATACAGATTGTTTTTCCCATGGACCATTATATGTTGCATGTTCAAGAGTCGGTAAACCTGACAATCTATTTATATGCAAAGACAATGGGACAGCAAAGAATGTTGTATATTCGCAAGTTTTACGTAGTTAAAACCATATATATATATATATATATATATATATATATATATATATATATATATATATATATATATATATATATATATATATATATATTATATATATATATATATATATCTATCTATATTCACAGGTGGGACATAGGGACACAACTACAATGGCGCGTAACTATTATGGCGCGTAAGGACTTACGCGCGCGGGGGGGGCTTGGGGGGGGCGCGAAGCGCCCCCACCAACTAGGTGTTGGGGTGGCGCGAAGCGCCACCCCAACAGCTAGTATATATATATATATATATATCCACAGATCCACAGATCCACAGACAACTTATTTTTACATATATAGAAGAAGATATATATATATATATATATATATATATATATATATATATATATATATATATATATATATATATATATATATATATATATATATATATATATATATATATATATATATATATATATATTAGAATCATGAGATATATCATTAGAATCATGAGAATCATGAATATATATATATTAGAATCAAGCCCCCCCGCGCGCGTAAGTCGTTACGCGCCATAATAGTTACGCGCCATTGTAGTTGTGTCCCTATGTCCCACCTGTGAATATAGATAGATATATATATATATATATATATATATATATATATATATATATATATATATATATATATATATATATATATATATATATATATATATATATATATATATATATATATATATATATATATATATATATATATATATATATATATATATATATATATATATATGGTTTTAACTACGTAAAACTTGCGAATATACAACATTCTTTGCTGTCCCATTGTCTTTGCATATAAATAGATTGTCAGGTTTACCGACTCTTGAACATGCAACATATAATGGTCCATTGGAAAACAATCTGTATTCAGATCTATACCTCATGATTCTAATGATTGCCCTTGAGCTTTGTTGATGGTGATTGCTAATCGACCATTCCCTGTCCCGGTGTCCCGGTCGTCATTTATATCCCCCTGTTTCCCCCGGTGTCCCCGTTGTAGTTGTGTCCCTGTGTCCCGGTCGTCATTTATATTCCCTTGTCCCGGTCGTCATTTGTATCCCGGTGTCCCGGTCTGTATATACATTCGTTTTTTAGTTTTGTTTTTCTCCTTTATTTTTTTCCTTTTTTTTTCTTTTTTAGCTTATTTAGATTTTTAGATTTTTTAGTTTTTTTATTAGTTTTTAGTTTTTTTTTCTTTTTAGTTTTTTTGTCCCGGTCGTCATTTATATCCCCCTGTTTCCCCCGGTGTCCCCGTTGTAGTTGTGTCCCTGTGTCCCGGTCGTCATTTATATTCCCTGTGTCCCGGTCGTCATTTGTATCCCGGTGTACCGGTCTGTATATACATTCGTTTTTTAGTTTTGTTTTTCTCCTTTATTTTTTTCCTTTTTTTTTCTTTTTTAGTTTATTTAGATTTTAGATTTTTTAGTTTTTTTATTAGTTTTTAGTTTTTTTTTCTTTTTAGTTTTTTTGTAGTTTTTACCTTCTTTTTAGTTTTGTTAGTTTTTTTTTACTTATGTCCTGGTCGTCATTTATACTCCCTGTGTCCCGGTGCTTTGTTGATTGCTAATCGAACATTCCTTTTGTCCTGGTCGGTTTCTCTTTGAGTGTCGTCATTTATTTTTTTCTTTTTTAATTCTTTTAGTTTTTACCTTTTTTAGTTTTTTTTAGTTTTTAGATGAAATTTTTTTTTAGTTTTTTCCTTTTTTTCTTTTAGTTTTTTATTGGTTTTTACCTTTATTTTAGCTTATTTTTCAGTTTTTTTCCATTTTTTTTAGTTTTTTTTTATTTTTTATTTTTTTTTTTAGTTTTTTACCTTTTTTTAGTTTTTTTAGTTTTTTTAGTTTTTTTAGTTTTTTAGCTTTTTTACTTTTTTTATTAGTTTTTAGTTTTTTTGTAGTTTTTGCCTTTTTTTAGTTTTTTCAGTTTTTTTTTTAGTTTTTTATTGGTTTTTACCTTTATTTTAGCTTATTTTTCAGTTTTTCCTTTTTTTTAGTTTTTTTTAGTTTTTAGTTTTTTTAGTTTTTTACCTTTTTTTAGTTTTTTTTAGTTTTTTTAGTTTTTTAGCTTTTCTATTAGTTTTTAGTTTTTTTTGTAGTTTTTGCCTTTTTTTAGTTTTTTAGCTTTTTTATTTTTTTTATTAGTTTTTAGTTTTTTTTGTAGTTTTTGCCTTTTTTTAGTTTTTTCAGTTTTGACGTCACCTGATCCAGTTTTTTCAGGTGACGTCACCTGATCCACGATCCATAGATCCACAGACAACTTATTTTTATATATATAGATAGTTTTTTTTTTTTACTTATGTCCTGGTCGTCATTTATACTCCCTGTGTCCCGGTGCTTTGTTGATTGCTAATCGAACATTCCTTTTGTCCTGGTCGCTTTCTCTTTGAGTGTCGTCATTTATTTTTTTCTTTTTTAGTTCTTTTAGTTTTTACCTTTTTTAGTTTTTTTTAGTTTTTTAGATGAAAATTTTTTTTAGTTTTTTCCTTTTTTTCTTTTTAGTTTTTTATGGGTTTTTACCTTTATTTTAGCTTATTTTTCAGTTTTTTCCTTTTTTTTAGTTTTTTTTTATTTTTTATTTTTTTTAGTTTTTTTACCTTTTTTTAGTTTTTTTAGTTTTTTAGTTTTTAGCTTTTTTACTTTTTTTATTAGTTTTTAGTTTTTTTTGTAGTTTTTGCCTTTTTTTAGTTTTTTCAGTTTTTTTTTTTAGTTTTTTATTGGTTTTTACCTTTATTTTAGCTTATTTTTAAGTTTTTTTCCTTTTTTTTAGTTGTTTTTATTTTTTAGTTTTTTTTAGTTTTTTACCTTTTTTTAGTTTTTTTAGTTTTTTTAGTTTTTTAGCTTTTTAATTTTTTTTATTAGTTTTTAGTTTTTTTTGTAGTTGTTGCCTTTTTTTAGTTTTTTAGTTTTTTAGCTTTTTTATTAGTTTTTAGTTTTTTTTGTAGTTTTTGCCTTTTTTTAGTTTTTTTAGTTTTTTAGCTTTTTTTTTTTTTATTAGTTTTTAGTTTTTTTTGTAGTTTTTGCCTTTTTTTAGTTTTTTCAGTTTTGACGTCACCTGATCCAGTTTTTTCAGGTGACGTCACCTGATCCATCCACAGATCCACACACAGACAACTTATTTTTATATATATAGATATAATCTGGCGTAACGGACAGACAACTTATTTATATATATATATATATATATATATATATATATATATATATATATATATATATATATATATATATATATATATATATATATATATATATATATATATATATATATACTAGCTGTTGGGGTGGCGCTTCGCGCCACCCCAACACCTAGTTGGTGGGGCGCTTCGCGCCCCCCCAAGCCCCCCCGCGCTCGTAAGTCGTTACGCGCCATATTAGTTACCAATCCGTATTCAGATCTATACCTCATGATTCTAATGATTGCCCTTGAGCTTTGATGATGGTGATTGCTAATCGACCATTCCTTGAGTCGCCATCGTCATTTATATATCCCCCTGTGCACCCCGGCGTCCCCTTTGTAGTTATGTCCCTGTGTCCCGGTCGTCGTCATTTATACTCCCTGTGTCCCGGTGCTTTGTTGATTGCTAATCGAACATTCCTTTTGTCCCGGTCGCTTTCTCTTTGAGTGTCGTCATTTATTTAGATTGTCAGGTTTACCGACTCTTGAACATGCAACATATAATTGTCCATGGCAAATCAATCCATATTCAGATCTATACCTCATGATTCTAATGATTGCCCTTGAGCTTTGTTGATGGTGATTGCTAATTGAACATTCCCTGTGTCCCGGTCGTCATTTATATTCCCAGTATCCCGGTCGTCATTTGTGTCCCAGTGTTCCCCTTTTAGTTTTTTTTTATTGGTTTTGACCTTTTTTTAGGTTTTTTAGTTTTTTTCTTTTTTCTTTTTAGTTTTTTTTGAAGTTTTTATCTTTTTAGTTTTTTTATTTTTATTTATATTTTTTTAGTTTTCTTTTTCTCCTTTATTTTTCAGTTTTTTTGCTTTTTTTAGTTTTTTTTTCTTTTTTAGTTCTTTTAGTTTTTACCTTTTTTATTTTTTTTTAGTTTTTTAGATGAAAATTTTCTTTAGTTTTTTTCCTTTTTTTCTTTTTAGTTTTTTATTGGTTTTTACCTTTTTTTTAGCTTTTTAGTTTTTTTCGTTTTTTCTTTTTACTTTTTTTTTTAGTTTTTATCTTTTTTATTTTTTTTTTAATTTTTATTCTTAATTTTATTAGTTTTCTTTTTCTCTTCTATTTTTCAGTTTTTTCCTTTTTTTTAAGTTTTTTTTTTAGTTTTAGTTTTTTAGGTTTTTTTTTCCTTTTTTCTTTTAGTTTTTTATTGTTTTTTACCTTTTTTTTAGCTTTTTTATTTTTTTTTCGTTTTTCTATTTACTTTTTTTTTTAGTTTTTATCTTTTTTATTTTTTTTATTTTATTCTTAATTTTATTAGTTTTCTTTTTCTCTTCTATTTTTCAGTTTTTTCCTTTTCTTTAAGTTTTTTTTTAGTTTTTAGTTTTTTTAGTTTTTAAGTTTGTTTAGTTTTTTTAGTTTTTTAGCTTTTTTATTTTTTTATTAGTTTTTAGTTTTTTTGTAGTTTTTGCCTTTTTTTAGTTTTTTCAGTTTTTTTTTAGTTTTTAGTTTTTTACCTTTTTTAGCCTAAACAGGATTTGAACCTGGGACGTCACCTGATCCACAGATCCACAGACAACTTATTTTTATATAGAAGAAGAAGAAGAAGAAGAAGAAGAAAGATATATATATATATATATATACTAGCTGTTGGGGTGGCGCTTCGCGCCACCCCAACACCTAGTTGGTGGGGGCGCTTCGCGCCCCCCCCCAAGCCCCCCCGCGCGCGTAAGTCGTTACGCGCCATAATAGTTACGCGCCATTGTAGTTGTGTCCCTATGTCCCGCCTGTGAATATAGATAGATATATATATATATATTGTTTTAACTACGTAAAACTTGCGAATATACAACATTCTTTGCTGTCCCATTGTCTTTGCATATAAATAGATTGTCAGGTTTACCGACTCTTGAACATGCAACATATAATGGTCCATGGGA
>NW_027063782.1:0-27586 GCF_032884065.1 Artemia franciscana
TTTTATTGGTTTTTACCTTTATTTTAGCTTATTTTTCAGTTTTTTCCTTTTTTTTAGTTTTTTTTTATTTTTTATTTTTTTTAGTTTTTATATATATAGATAGTTTTTTTTTTTTTACTTATGTCCTGGTCGTCATTTATACTCCCTGTGTCCCGGTGCTTTGTTGATTGCTAATCGAACATTCCTTTTGTCCTGGTCGCTTTCTCTTTGAGTGTCGTCATTCATTAGTTTTTTCCCTTTTTTTTTTAGTTTTTTATTGGTTTTTACCTTTATTTTAGCTTATTTTTCAGTTTTTTCCTTTTTTTTAGTTTTTTTTTATTTTTTATTTTTTTTAGTTTTTTACCTTTTTTTAGTTTTTTTAGTTTTTTTAGTTTTTTAGCTTTTTTACTTTTTTTATTAGTTTTTAGTTTTTTTTTGTAGTTTTTGCCTTTTTTTAGTTTTTTCAGTTTTTTTTTAGTTTTTTATTGGTTTTTACCTTTATAGTTTTTTTAGTTTTTTAGCTTTTTTATTTTTTTTATTAGTTTTTAGTTTTTTTTGTAGTTTTTGCCTTTTTTTAGTTTTTTCAGTTTTGACGTCACCTAATCCAGTTTTTTCAGGTGACGTCACCTGACACATCCATCCATCCATCCATCCATCCATCCATCCACAGACAACTTATTTTTATATATATAGATATATATATATATATACTAGCTGTTGGGGTGGCGCTTCGCGCCTCCCCAACACCTAGTTGGTGGGGGCGCTTCGCGCCCCCCCCAAGCCCCCCCGCGCGCGTAAGTCGTTACGCGCCATAATAGTTACGCGCTAATCTATATTCATATCTACATATCTATATTCACAGGTGGGACATAGGGACACAACTACAATGGCGCGTAACTATTATGGCGCGTAACGACTTACGCGCGCGGGGGGGCTTGGGGGGGGCGCGAAGCGCCCCCACCAACTAGGTGTTGGGGTGGCGCGAAGCGCCACCCCAACAGCTAGTATATATATATATATATATATATATATATATATATATATATATATATATATATATATATATATATATATATATGGTTTTAACTACGTAAAACTTGCGAATATACAACATTCTTTGCTGTCCCATTGTCTTTGCATATAAATAGATTGTCAGGTTTACCGACTCTTGAACATGCAACATATAATGGTCCATGGGAAAACAATCTGTATTCAGATCTATACCTCATGATTCTAATGATTGCCCTTGAGCTTTGTTGATGGTGATTGCTAATCGACCATTCCCTGTCCCGGTGTCCCGGTCGTCATTTACATCCCCCTATTTCCCCCGGTGTCCCCGTTGTAGTTGTGTCCCTGTGTCCCGGTCGTCATTTATATTCCCTGTGTCCCGGTCGTCATTTGTATCCCGGTGTCCCGGTCTGTATATACATTCGTTTTTTAGTTTTGTTTTTCTCCTTTATTTTTTTCCTTTTTTTTTCTTTTTTAGCTTATTTAGATTTTTAGATTTTTTAGTTTTTTTATTAGTTTTTGGGTTTTTTTTCTTTTTAGTTTTTTTGTCCCGGTCGTCATTTATATCCCCCTGTATCCCCGGTGTCCCCGTTGTAGTTGTGTCCCTGTGTCCCGGTCGTCATTTATATTCCCTGTGTCCCGGTCGTCATTTGTATCCCGGTGTACCGGTCTGTACATACATTCGTTTTTTAGTTTTGTTTTTCTCCTTTATTTTTTTCCTTTGTTTTTCTTTTTTAGTTTATTTAGATTTTTAGATTTTTTAGTTTTTTTATTAGTTTTTAGTTTTTTTTTCTTTTTAGTTTTTTTGTAGTTTTTAACTTCTTTTTAGTTTTGTTAATTTTTTTTTTTACTTATGTCCTGGTCGTCATTTATACTCCCTGTGTCCCGGTGCTTTGTTGATTGCTAATCGAACATTCCTTTTGTCCTGGTCGCTTTCTCTTTGAGTTTCGTCATTTATTTTTTTCTTTTTTAGTTCTTTTAGTTTTTACCTTTTTTAGTTTTTTTTAGTTTTTTAGATGAAAATTTTTTTTAGTTTTTTCCTTTTTTTCTTTTGGTTTTTACCTTTATTTTAGCTTATTTTTCAGTTTTTTCCTTTTTTTTAGTTTTTTTTTATTTTTTATTTTTATTAGTTTTTTACCTTTTTTTAGTTTTTTTAGTTTTTTTAGTTTTTTAGCTTTTTTACTTTTTTATTAGTTTTTAGTTTTTTTTTGTAGTTTTTGCCTTTTTTTAGTTTTTTCAGTTTTTTTTTTAGTTTTTTATTGGTTTTTACCTTTATTTTAGCTTATTTTTCAGTTTTTTCCTTTTTTTTTAGTTTTTTTTAGTTTTTAGTTTTTTTCGTTTTTTACCTTTTTTTTAGTTTTTTTAGTTTTTTTAGTTTTTTAGCTTTTTTATTTTTTTTATTAGTTTTTAGTTTTTTTGTAGTTTTTGCCTTTTTTTAGTTTTTTTAGTTTTTTAGCTTTTTTATTAGTTTTTAGTTTTTTTTATAGTTTTTGCCTTTTTTTAGTTTTTTTAGTTTTTTAGCTTTTTTATTTTTTTTATTAGTTTTTAGTTTTTTTTGTAGTTTTTGCCTTTTTTAGTTTTTTCAGTTTTGACGTCACCTGATCCAGTTTTTTCAGGTGACGTCACCTGATCCATCCACAGACAGACAGACAACTTATTTTTATATAGATAGATATATATATATATATATATATATATATATATATATATATATATATATATATATATATATATATATATATATATATATATATATATATATATATATATATATATATATATCTATATATATAAAAATAAGTTGTCTGTCCGTTACGCCAGATTATATCTTAAATATATATAAAAATGAAACTAAACTGAAAGCAAACTGAAACTAAAAATGTAGAAACTGGTAATTGCATAAATATTTCTATATATTTTGACAATAGATTAAAGTAATTCGAAAACCTTATAACAGATATTTATAATTTTGAGTTTTATTATAAATTGTCGAGTGTTTGCATGCTTGGTACGTAAAATTTTTTTCTAACATCAATGTTAGAATGAACACTGAAAAATTGAAAAACATTGAAAAAGGTATGTTTGTTCGCATATGACGTCTGAATTATTTCACACTAATACAAAAGAAGAAAAAAACTAAAAAAGGTAAAAACTACAAAAAAAACTAAAAAGAAAAAAAAACTAAAAAAGCTAAAAAACTAAAAAAAGGTAAAAATCTAATAACTAAAAAAAAACTGAAAAAAATAAAAAAAGGCAAAAAACTACAAAAAAAAATAAAAACTAATAAAAAAACTAAAAAACTAAAAAAAACTAAAAAAAGGTAAAAAACTAAAAAAAACTAAAAACTAAAAAAGAAAAAAACTAAAAAAAAGGAAAAAACTGAAAAATAAAAGAGAAAAAGAAAACTAAAAAAACTAAAAAAACTAAAAAAAAGGTAAAAAACAAAAAAAAACTAAAAACTAAAAAAGAAAAAACTAAAAAAAGGAAAAAACTGAAAAATAAGAGAAAAAGAAAACTAAAAAATATTAATAAATATAAAAAATATAAATATAAATATAATATAAATTAGCAATCAACAAAGCACCGAGACACAAATGACGACCGGGACACAGGGAGTATAAATGACGACCAGGACATAAGTAAAAAAAAAACTAAAAAAACTAAAAAAATGGTAAAAACTACAAAAAAACTAAAAACTAATAAAAAAACTAAAAAATCTAAAAATCTAAATAAACTAAAAAAGAAAAAAAAGAAAAAAGGAAAAAATAAAGGAGAAAAACAAAACTAAAAAACGAATGTATATACAGACCGGGACACCGGGATACAAATGACGACCGGGACACAGGGAATATAAATGACGACCGGGACACAGGGACACAACTACAACGGGGACACCGGGGGAAACAGGGGGATGTAAATGACGACCGGGACACCGGGACAGGGAATGGTCGATTAGCAATCACCATCAACAAAGCTCAAGGGCAATCATTAGAATCATGAGGTATAGATCTGAATACAGATTGTTTTCCCATGGACCATTATATGTTGCATGTTCAAGAGTCGGTAAACCTGACAATCTATTTATATGCAAAGACAATGGGACAGCAAAGAATGTTGTATATTCGCAAGTTTTACGTAGTTAAAACCATATATATATATATATATCTATATTCACAGGTGGGACATAGGGACACAACTACAATGGCGCGTAACTATTATGGCGCGTAACGACTTACGCGCGCGGGGGGGCTTGGGGGGGGCGCGAAGCGCCCCCACCAACTAGTATATATATATATATATATCTATTTATATTCACAGGTGGGACATAGGGACACAACTACAATGGCGCGTAACTAATATGGCGCGTAACGACTTACGCGCGCGGGGGGGCTTGGGGGGGGGCGCGAAGCGCCCCCACCAACTAGGTGTTGGGGTGGCGCGAAGCGCCACCCCAACAGTATATATATATATATAGTATATATATGTATATACTGTTATACTGTATGTATATATACTATAGTATATATATAGTATATATACTGTTATATTATATAGTAACAGTATATATATATATATATATATATACTAGCTGTTGGGGTGGCGCTTCGCGCCACCCCAACACCTAGTTGGTGGGGGCGCTTCGCGCCCCCCCAAGCCCCCCCGCGCGCGTAAGTCGTTACGCGCCATAATAGTTACGCGCCATTGTAGTTGTGTCCCTATGTCCCACCTGTGAATATAGATAGATATATATATATGGTTTTAACTACGTAAAACTTGCGAATATACAACATTCTTTGCTGTCCCATTGTCTTTGCATATAAATAGATTGTCAGGTTTACCGACTCTTGAACATGCAACATATAATGGTCCATGGGAAAACAATCTGTATTCAGATCTATACCTCATGATTCTAATGATTGCCCTTGAGCTTTGTTGATGGTGATTGCTAATCGACCATTCCCTGTCCCGGTGTCCCGGTCGTCATTTACATCCCCCTGTTTCCCCCGGTGTCCCCGTTGTAGTTGTGTCCCTGTGTCCCGGTCGTCATTTATATTCCCTGTGTCCCGGGTCCCGGTCGTCATTTGTATCCCGGTGTCCCGGTCTGTATATACATTCGTTTTTTAGTTTTGTTTTTCTCCTTTATTTTTTTCCTTTTTTTTTCTTTTTTAGCTTATTTAGATTTTTTGATTTTTTAGTTTTTTTATTAGTTTTTAGTTTTTTTTTCTTTTTAGTTTTTTTGTCCCGGTCGTCATTTATATCCCCCTGTTTCCCCCGGTGTCCCCGTTGTAGTTGTGTCCCTGTGTCCCGGTCGTCATTTATATTCCCTGTGTCCCGGTCGTCATTTGTATCCCGGTGTACCGGAGTTGTGTCCCTGTGTCCCGGTCGTCATTTATATTCCCTGTGTCCCGGGTCCCGGTCGTCATTTGTATCCCGGTGTCCCGGTCTGTATATACATTCGTTTTTTAGTTTTGTTTTTCTCCTTTATTTTTTTCCTTTTTTTTTCTTTTTTAGCTTATTTAGATTTTTAGATTTTTTAGTTTTTTTATTAGTTTTTAGTTTTTTTTTCTTTTTAGTTTTTTTGTCCCGGTCGTCATTTATATCCCCCTGTTTCCCCCGGGTCGTCATTTATACTCCCTGTGTCCCGGTGCTTTGTTGATTGCTAATCGAACATTCCTTTTGTCCTGGTCGCTTTCTCTTTGAGTGTCGTCATTTATTTTTTTCTTTTTTAGTTCTTTTAGTTTTTACCTTTTTTAGTTTTTTTTTAGTTTTTAGTTTTTTTAGTTTTTTACCTTTTTTTAGTTTTTTTAGTTTTTTTTAGTTTTTTAGCTTTTTTATTTTTTTTATTAGTTTTTAGTTTTTTTGTAGTTTTTGCCTTTTTTTTAGTTTTTTTAGTTTTTTAGCTTTTTTATTAGTTTTTAGTTTTTTTTGTAGTTTTTGCCTTTTTTTAGTTTTTTTAGTTTTTTAGCTTTTTTATTTTTTTTATTAGTTTTTAGTTTTTTTTGTAGTTTTTGCCTTTTTTTTCTCTTTGAGTGTCGTCATTTATTAGTTTTTTCCTTTTTTTTTTAGTTTTTTATTGGTTTTTACCTTTATTTTAGCTTATTTTTCAGTTTTTTCCTTTTTTTTAGTTTTTTTTATTTTTTATTTTTTTTAGTTTTTTACCTTTTTTTAGTTTTTTTAGTTTTTTAGCTTTTTTACTTTTTTTATTAGTTTTTAGTTTTTTTTGTAGTTTTTGCCTTTTTTTAGTTTTTTCAGTTTTTTTTTTAGTTTTTTATTGGTTTTTACCTTTATAGTTTTTTTAGTTTTTTAGCTTTTTTATTTTTTTTATTAGTTTTTAGTTTTTTTTGTAGTTTTTGCCTTTTTTTAGTTTTTTCAGTTTTGACGTCACCTGATCCAGTTTTTTCAGGTGACGTCACCTGACACATCCATCCATCCATCCACAGACAACTTATTTTTATATATATAGATATATATATATACTAGCTGTTGGGGTGGCGCTTCGCGCCACCCCAACACCTAGTTGGTGGGGGCGCTTCGCGCCCCCCCCAAGCCCCCCCGCGCGCGTAAGTCGTTACGCGCCATAATAGTTACGCGCCATTGTAGTTGTGTCCCTATGTCCCACCTGTGAATATAGATATATATATATATATATATGGTTTTAACTACGTAAAACTTGCGAATATACAACATTCTTTGCTGTCCCATTGTCTTTGCATATAAATAGATTGTCAGGTTATCCCCCTGTTTCCCCCGGTGTCCCCGTTGTAGTTGTGTCCCTGTGTCCCGGTCGTCATTTATATTCCCTGTGTCCCGGGTCCCGGTCATCATTTGTATCCCGGTGTCCCGGTCTGTATATACATTCGTTTTTTAGTTTTGTTTTTCTCCTTTATTTTTTTCCTTTTTTTTTCTTTTTTAGTTTATTTAGATTTTTTAGTTTTTTTATTAGTTTTTAGTTTTTTTTTCTTTTTAGTTTTTTTGTAGTTTTTACCTTCTTTTTAGTTTTGTTAATTTTTTTTTTTACTTGTGTCCTGGTCGTCATTTATACTCCCTGTGTCCCGGTGCTTTGTTGATTGCTAATCGAACATTCCTTTTGTCCTGGTCGCTTTCTCTTTGAGTGTCGTCATTTATTTTTTTCTTTTTTAGTTCTTTTAGTTTTTACCTTTTTTAGTTTTTTTTTAGTTTTTAGTTTTTTTAGTTTTTTACCTTTTTTTAGTTTTTTTAGTTTTTTAGCTTTTTTATTTTTTTTATTAGTTTTTAGTTTTTTTGTAGTTTTTGCCTTTTTTTTTAGTTTTTTGTCCTGGTCGCTTTCTCTTTGAGTGTCGTCATTTATTAGTTTTTTCCTTTTTTTTTTTAGTTTTTTATTGGTTTTTACCTTTATTTTAGCTTATTTTTCAGTTTTTTCCTTTTTTTTAGTTTTTTTTTATTTTTTATTTTTTTTAGTTTTTTTACCTTTTTTTAGTTTTTTTAGTTTTTTTAGTTTTTTAGCTTTTTTACTTTTTTTATTAGTTTTTAGTTTTTTTTTGTAGTTTTTGCCTTTTTTTAGTTTTTTCAGTTTTTTTTTTAGTTTTTTATTGGTTTTTACCTTTATAGTTTTTTTAGTTTTTTAGCTTTTTTATTTTTTTTATTAGTTTTTAGTTTTTTTTGTAGTTTTTGCCTTTTTTTAGTTTTTTCAGTTTTGACGTCACCTAATCCAGTTTTTTCAGGTGACGTCACCTGACACATCCATCCACACATCCATCCACACATCCATCCACAGACAACTTATTTTTATATATATAGATATATATATATATATATATATATATATATATATATATATATATATATATATATATATATATCTATATATATAAAAATAAGTTGTCTGTCTGTGTGTCTGTCTGTGGATCAGGTGACGTCATGTTTCTGTGTCGACTGACGTCATGAAGTTAGTTGTCGTCATTTTTGCTATGACGGTGACGTCATTAAAGATATTTAAGACATATATGTTCACGTAGAAATCTATTAATGTTTAAGTTTAAAATGACTGATGAACTTACAATGGCAAAAGCCGATGAAGATGCTCAAAGAGTCTATGCCAAAAAACTTGCTGCTGATAAAGAAAGTCAGAAAAGAAAGCGTGCCGAGGAATCAAAGGAACAGCAAGGAAACAGGCTTGAGGCTAAAGAACGCAAAACTGCGCAGTTAGATGAAGATCCACCTGGACAGCGAGAGTCAAAACATATCAAAACTGAAAATGATAGCGATGATGATTGGGTTTGGGATTTTGACTCGGATAAGGTCATCAATGCCTAACAGATTTTAGTTAAATAAACAAAGGTTCGGCGATATGTATTTCATAGTGAAGCTGAAAAATAAAGAAGAAAAAGAAAACTGAAAAAAGAAAAAATGTAAAAAACTAAAAAATACTAAAAAGAAAAAACACTCAAAGAGAAATTACAGACCGGGATACAAATGACGACCGGGACAGAGGGAATATAAATAACGACCGGGACACTCAAAGAGAAATTACAGACTGGGATACCGGGACACAAATGACGACCGGGACACAGGGAATATAAATGACGACCAGGACACAGGTATTTAAGAATATCGTTCAACGACAAACTTTTAATTGTAAGAAGACCGTTGAAAGAGAAATTTCTAATTGTAAAATGACTGAAGAACCTACAATGGCAACGGTACCACCATCGAAGTAGATAACCAGTGGGTTGTTCCATATTCCCCATTAGTGCGAAACGTCAACCCCAAGTCAAATTCGTGCATTGTTTGGCATCATTTTAACAACTTGCTCTCCATCAGCTCCTACAGAGTTATGGGAAAAATATAAGTCAAAAATGTCCGAAGATATACTCCATCGAAAACAGTTAGAGACGTCAGATATGACTTTTGATTTTACATCAGAAATTTATAACTACACTTTAGTTATTATAGAAGATTTGTGCGTACGTATGGCAAACAAACCTCTTCAGGATTTGGGAATGCCTTCACCTAACCGTATCGCTGCTGTTTCGACATGTGTAGAATTGGATCGTGAAAAAAGTTACAGTACGAATGATCTATTGTCGTATGTACAAAATAACATTTCCAAGTTAACGTCGGAACAAAAAGACATTTATGATACGATAGACTCAATTCCAGGACGTCTACAACTACCTGCTGATTTCTGTAATTTAGTGACGTCCAAAAATGAATTGATTGAAAAAGTATTTCCGAATATTCTAAAAAATTATAAAAATAATAAATGGCTAAGTGAAAGAGCGATTCTCGCACCCAAAAATATAGACGTCCACGAAATCAACAATATTGTTTTGACCAAGATTCGAGACCAGGCAGTCCTTTACAAGTCAGTCGACACAGTTTTGGAACCAAATGAAGCGGTTAATTATCCATCTGAATTTTTAAATTCCATAGATCTTTCAGGGTTTCCACCACGCGTGCTACAACTAAAAATAGGCGTAGGCTACCAATAATACTTTTAAGAAATATCAACCCACCAAAGCTTTGCAATGGCACGCGACTTGCCGTAAAAAAAAAAACAAAAAACAATGGAAAACGTAATAGAGGCAACAATCTTGACAGGCCCTTTTGAGGGTGAGACTGTTCTTATTCCTCGCATTCCTACGATTCCAACGTATCTGCCTTTTCAATTTAAAAGATTGTAATTCCCAATTCGATTAACATTTGCAATCACCATTAACAAAGCTCAAGGTCAATCATTAGAAAAATGGGGTATAGATCTTAATACTGATTGTTTTTCCCATGGACAATTGTGCGTTGCATGTTCGAGGGTCGGTAAACCTGACAATCTATTTATATGTAGCGACAATTTGACAACGAAGAATGCTGTATATTCGCAAGTTTTACGCAGTTAATTTGTATTGTATCTATCTATCTATCTATCTATATAAAAACGAGTTGTGTGTATGCATGTTTGTTTGTTTGTAAAAAAAGCGTTTGCATATGACGTCATTATTAGTACATACGGCTTTGTATATGCACAGACAATGGGAAAGCCAAGAATGTTGTATATTCGCAATTTTTACGTAGTTTAACTCCTGCAGACGAAATGAATGCTTGCCTGAATAATTCTAATTTATGGGCACACGTAAAAATATTAAAATTAACTACAAATATGCGTGTCCGATTCCAAACGATGACTCTGGTCAAACATTTTCAGATCAATTGCTGGCAATTGGAAACGGAAAGCTCCCAGTAGTGGGAAAGCCAAAAATGTTGTATATTCGCTATTTTTACGTAGTTTGAAACACATATATAAATCTATCTATATTCACAGGTGGGACACAGGGACACAACTACAATGGCGCGTAACTAATATGGCGCGTAACGACTTACGCGCGCGGGGGGGCTTGGGGGGGCGCGAAGCGCCCCACCAACTAGGTGTTGGGGTGGTGCGAAGCGCCACCCCAACAGCTAGTATATATATATATATATATATATATGTTTTTAACTACGTAAAATTTGCGAATATACAACATTCTTCGCTGTCCCATTGTCTGTGCATATAAATAGATTGTCAGGTTTACCGATTCTTGAACATGCAACATATAATTGTCCATGGGAAAAACTATCCGCATTCAGATCTATACCTCACTATTCTAATGATTGCTCTTGAGCTTTGTTGATGGTGATTACTAACCGAATATTCTCTGTGTTCCCGTCGTCATTTGTATATCCCCCCTCTTCCCCCCCCCCCCAGCGTCCCCGTTGCAGTTGTCTCCCTGTGTCCCGGGCGTCACTTATATTCCCTGTGTCCAGGTCGTCATTTGTGTCCCGGTGTCCCAGTTTGTAATTTCTCTTTGAGTGTCCCGGTCGTCATTTATATTCCCTGTGTCCCGGTGTCCCGGTCGTCATTTTTGTCCCGGTCTTTAATTTCTCTTCGAACAATCCCTGTGTCCCGGTCGTCATTTATATATCCCCCCTGTGCCTCCGGCGTCCCCGTTGTAGTTGTGTCCCTGTGTCCCGGTCGTCATTTATATACCCTGTGTCCTGGTTGTGATTTGTGTCCCGGTCCCAGTCTGTAATTTCTCTTTGAGTGTCCCGGTCGTCATTTATATTCCCTGTGTCCCGGTCGTCATTTGTGTCCCGGTCTGTAATTTCATAAGTTGACAAACATGACGTCAGTCGACAAACAACATGACGACATACAGCTCAATCCTTATAATGACGTCACTCGACAGACAGACAGACAGAAAGACAACTTATTTTTATATATGTAGAAGATAAGTTTACAACTGAAACTAAGCCCCTCATTGCACTTCCTGGCTGAAGGGCCGTGAAACGGAAATCAGCACCGCCGGTTGGGACCACAAGGGTCTTGTGCCGTTCTACATGTAGGATTATAGAAAACCAGCGCATTACTGAAAACAGGAAAACCAAGTAAAAACATCTGTTTTATATAAAAAAAATGTCGATTTATTAGTTAAAAGTGAGTAAGTAGCCTGACAACAACAAAATAATTTATAAAAATTTTCATGATCTAACACCAGCTGTGATAACAGTAACATTCAGCATACAATTAAACTATCTTGAAAAACATAAGCTTAAAAATAAATACTTTTTTAATAACCGCGAAGTCAGTGAACAGCATACAGAAATATTGGATTGATTTATCAGGTAACATTTAGGTCTCACCAGCTATAATACCAATAATTAGTGATAAACAATATTAGATTGTAAGAAATACGCTTTAGTATTACTCAAAATGAAGATCAAATAAGCCGTAATATGAACTCTGGAAGTCCAGTAATTTCTCTATATACAACAGAAAATTTCAAGTTACGGTGAAAATTTTAAAGTCAATCTGTAGTCCTAATGCTATCAAGAAGGTTTGACTTCGAACTTGTCAACAAACTGATCTTGACATGTCCTTTTCAGAACCAAAACGAGAGCCAATCATTGGACTAAACCATTATGCAGAAGTGTTACTAAATTAAACGAAAAAAAACACTATTTAGCATTAATCCTAAAATGCTTTATTTTTATACTGTAAAAATGACCTTAATCGGATTGCCTTTACTGTACCAAAACTTAAAGATAGACTGTAAAGCACTAACTTTTTTTTTGTTTTAAGTTTCAATTTCGCTCTTTAATTCCCTCAAAAAACTGTCTGTATTTAAAAATTAATATTTGCCTGTTTTTAGTTTGAATTTAATGCAGAAGCAACACTGCAATATTCTTTTTTTTTCAGGTTGGGCAGCCTACTCATATACGGAATGGTTTCTGTTCGTTTCAAGTTTTAATGTCGCTTTTTACTTTGAGGTGAAAAACAATATTCAATTTCTAATTTGCCAAGAAATCTATGCCACACAAAATGGTGTACACGATTTTTGAAGGTGGGCAACCTCGACAGTTAGGAAAGAGTAATTACTTTACTAAAGAAGATTTTTAAGTTTTCAAAACCTAAGCAAAATTTCGGTATGTGTAACTTATTTCACTAAAAATCCCCCCCCCCTTCATCCTGATAAACATCATAAACCTTTAGACATAAATATGTGAATTAGCAATAAACAAGAAAAAGTTGAAATATAACCTGTCAACTAGAAGAATATCACAGAAAAAAAAAGTGCAAGTTGGTTCTTAGTGCTATGATGTATATATATTTGTTATGTCTGTAAATACATCACAAATAGTTTTATTCTGTATATTAAGTAGTAAAAAAAGGAAATAGTTCTAATAAATAATTATAACAATAAATAATCCTTCTTTGAAGATACAGCTTTGTGTGCTCCCAGAGCCATGTGCCAACTTTATTCCAACCCCTAAGTGACAAGGGGTTGGGGTCCAGGGCATAATTCGTTCCAAAGATATTGCATGGAAATATTCACAAATTTTTTTTAAAAAATAGGGAATTAGCTGAAAAATAATCATATCTAAGGTACAGAACCATAATTGAAAAAAAAAGAAAACCTGTTTAAGAAACTGAACCCTTGCCATCATTGTTACAGCAGTAGCCGCAACCGAGTAAAGAGCGAACCACATCCCAAAAGTTGAAAAACATGTTTTTAAAAAACTGCCATGTGAAAAAAACTGCCATCATACACTGAATCAGGAATGATAACTATTATTTTGGTTAATCTTAAAAGTAAAAATTTATTGTGAAATGAAATTTGTAGGAATTATGAAAAAGAGCATGAAACCCCTTAAAAACCACGTCAGATCTAAACAAAAAGTGTATCATTGGAAGTAGTATGGTTGAAAACCCATAGAAGGACAATTACAGCCCTTCACCTCGAACGCAAAGAAAACTCCCTTTTTTGAATGGATAGCACTGATATGTCTCCTTTTTTTTCTTTTTCATCATTGATAGCAAATGACCAGAGCCTCATAGAGAGATGCACATCGGAGTATCGGTATACTCTGTTTTTTTCAGCTATTTTCTAGGCTCGGGAAAGAATAAAACGGACCCTATACTAGGTAGTGGTGTCTACAGAGTCCCATTTTCATGTAGAAAATTTTACGTTGGAAGGACCCATCAACAACTAGGGGAACGATTGCAAGAACACAAAATTTCAATAGATGACTCCCTGAGATTGGAAAATAAAATGACAAATTTGATTCAGCTCTGGCCCAGCATATATACGAAAATCCTGACCATTTAGTTCTTTTTGAAGAGGCAACTTTAATATATACCGTAAATGGCCTACCACAATCTTTTAAAGAGGCAATTGAGATAAAAAAAAACATATAAATAGAAATTTTGCTATAAATAGAAACACGGGAGATATTTCCTTAAGCCCAATTTATAATAATTTAATATTAAAAGACTCTATGAATAGTTTCGCCCAGTCTAATTTAAGACAACCTGTCCGCATATCTAATGAAAACCGAAATTGTAGACAGGCGAAATCTGTTGCAAGGCAAAGGATACTTATTCAATCTAATTGGTAACTTCTCTTTCATTGATTTCAAGTTGGTTTTTGTTGTTTGATTCAGTGTCTTTTTTCCTCTCGTGCAGTTCACTTAAAAAGGTTAGATTTTGCTGCTGTTTCATATTTGTTTCTTTTTTTTTATCTTTCTTTTTTTTAAGCACTGAGGACAACTTGGCGGAGGTCCTTGTCGAAATATTTGCTTGTTTTTCATATTTTGCTACTGGCTGATAAAATCCTCGTTTTTCACCTATTTGTTTTTTTTCTCTTTTCATTTATTATTTCCTTTCTTTGTTTTCATACGTTTCTAGGCTCATTTTTTAAAGCACGTCCCGGGAAGGAAATCTATTCCAATATTTAAGAAAAGCGATTCATATCTAAGTAATGAGTGTCTTTTCTATTTAGGTACAGGTCAGATAAATCCCTAAGGCGAATGTCCAAAATTTATATTTCGGAACTAATGGAACAAATTCCTTGCGACACGAGGGATTGAACCGCTGACCCATTGATCATGAGAACAACGCTTATCCACCACGCTGTCACAAGGCAATACAAAGAATTAAAGATATATATCTTGTTTTAAAAAAGAAATTTCACGGTTGCAGCAGTAGCTGCAACCTAGTAAAGAAGGAACCACAGCCCATAGTAACCCATGGTTGAAAACACGTTGTTAAAAAAAAAAAAAAAAAAAAAAAAAAACGCCAAGTGACAAGAAATTTTGCTCTTTGAAATTTTTGATCTTTCTTTTTTTGAGCACTGAGGACGACTTGGCGGAGGTCCTTGACGAAACATTTGCTTGTTTTTCATATTTTGCTACTGGCTGATAAAATCCTCGTTTTTCACCTATTTGTTTTTTTTTTCTCTTTTCATATTTCCTTTCTTTGTTTTCATACGTTTCTAGGCTCATTTTTTAAAGTACGTCCCGGGAAGGAAATCTATTCCAATATTTAAGAAAAGCGATTCATTTCTAAGTAATGAGTGGCTTTTCTATTTATGTACAGGTCAGATAACTCCCTAAGGCGAAAGGCGCGTTTCTGTTGATATAGCAAAATTTGCGACAAATATGTCTGGATATGTAAAGCTGTCCGATTACTTAACCTTTTGTGTCGAAGCTACTCCCCTGGAGTAATTTCTTAATTGCTATTAAATTAAATTTTTTAAAACAAAGGAAGTCTATTTCAAAATTACAATGTCAAAAATTAATATGTCTTTCGATAATGCAACAAATTCCTTGCGACACGAAGGATTGAACCGCTGACCCATTGATCATGAGAACAACGCTTATCCACCACGCTGTTCCAAGGTAATATAAAGAATTAAACATATATATCTTGTTTTAAAAAAGAAATTTCATGGTTGCAGCAGTAGCTGCAACCTAGTAAAGAAGGAACCACCGCCCATAGTAACCCATGGTTGAAAACACGTTGTTAAAAAAAAAAAAAAAACACCCAGTGACAAGAAATTTGCCGTCTTACACTAAATCAGGAATGGTAACTATTGTTTTGACTAATCTTAAAAGTAAAAGTTTATTGCGAAAAGAAATTTATGGTGACTTCGAAAAAGAGCGTGAAACCCATTGAAAATGGAACCAGATCGAAATAACAAGCGCACCATTGGAATTAGAATGGTCAAAAATCTATAGTAGGACAATTACAGTCCTCCACCTTGAACACTAAGGAGAATCACTTTTTTGTATTGGCAGCACTGATGTCTCCTTTTTTTTGACCCGGCTAGCGAATGACTAGAACGTCATAGAGAGATTTTTAATAGCTCATTTGAAAGGAAATTAACTTTTCTAGTACCTTTTTTAAGTGACCGAAAATATTGGAGGGCAATAGCCCCACTCACTGAAAGCTTCCTCCCCCCAAAGCTATCCAATCTAAATTTTGAGATAGCCATTTTGTTCAAAATAGTTCGGAGGTCCACTCTCTATGGTTTTGGTGACGATATGACCCTCATTAGTCACTTGGGAAAGGACTGCACGCTGAATCGGTATCGGGCGTATCGGTATGGGCGTATTGGTAATGGCACGTGTCTCAAACAAATTTTTAATAGCTCATATAAAAGGTATAGCTCATATATATAAATTTCACCACCAGCAAGTTCCGAATGACACTACAGACGTTACTTTTGGTGCCATGTCTCAAGCAAAAAAGCTGGGGCTAGGGGCCTACCAGAACTTTCTCATATCAAGTGAAAATGGCAGAGAAAACTAAAAAATGAGCCATATAGTAATAAAAAAGGTAAATATGTACTAAAGAAAACTGACCTGTTTCAGTGGATGCTTGAATTATGCAGGATTATCTTAGTTTTGGATAAACTAAATTTCAGTAGGGAGAGGGGAAAGTGGAGTCTGGGGAAAATTAAGCTCTGGAGGGGAAGTTGCTACCTCTGCCCCATAGAAAATTACATTCTTGACCCCAACCCTTGCCACTTAGTGGTTGGAGAAGTGTAGGCATGCGGTTCGGGAACTACTCAAAGTTGTATATTGAAAGAAGGATTACATATTATTATACTTACTTGTTCAAATTGTTTATTTGACATTCTTTACATGTGCAAGATTGTGCATCAAAAGAAGAAGAAAGACAAATGAAAACAGTGCTGAATAACAATTCAGGTAATTCTTTCAAAATTTTTGAAATGAAAACAAACTTAGTTTATAATGCCATTTATCGTACCTGCACAAGAAATGATCTTTTTTTGAATTTTCGATTCATTTTTAAATAATGAGAGGCTTTTCTAAATAGGGACTATTCAAATAATTCCCTAAGCATAAAGGCACATTTCTGTTGAGCTAACAAAATTTTCCACAAGCATATCGATATGCAAACCTATCCGCTCAGCTAGCCGTTTTTGTCGAAGCTGCTCGCCTAGAGCTGCTTTCTTAAGGGCTAAAATTTAATTTTTTCAAACCAAGAAATAAAGATCTATTTCTTCTTTTGTTTTTACTTTCCACTCTGAACTTATTTTTTCCTTCAATTCTTGTATGGCTTCTTCGTTCAGCTCTTTAATAAGGGTCGAAGTGTCTTAACTCCCATATATTACAGGTGATTAGAAATTATATAAAATAACTAGCTGTTGGGGTGGCGCTTTGCGCCACCCCAACACCTAGTTGGTGGGGGCGCTTTGCCCCCCCCCCCCCAAGCCCCCCCCCCCCCCCCCCGCGCGTAAGTCGTTACGCGCCATTGTAGTTGTGTCCCTGTGTCCCACCTGTGAATATATATATATATATATATATATATATATATATATATATATATATATATATATACTAGCTGTTGGGGTGGCGCTTCGCGCCACCCCAACACCTAGTTGGTGGGGGCGCTTCGCGCCCCCCAAGCCCCCCCGAGCGCGTAAGTCGTTACGCGCCATATTAGTTACGCGCCATTGTAGTTGTGTCCCTATGTCCCACCTGTGAATATAGATATATATATATATATATATATATATATATATATATATATATATATATATATATATATATATATATATATATATATATATATATATATATATATATATATATATGTTTTTAACTGCGTAAAACTTGCGAATATACAACATTGCTGTCCCATTGTCTGTGCATATAAATAGATTGTCAGGTTTACCGACTCTTGAACATGCAACATATAATGGTCCATGGGAAAACAATCCGTATTCAGATCTATACCTCATGATTCTAATGATTGCCCTTGAGCTTTGTTGATGGTGATTGCTAATCGACCATTCCCTGAGTCGCCATCGTCATTTATATATCCCCCTGTGCACCCCGGCGTCCCCTTTGTAGTTATGTCCCTGTGTCCCGGTCGTCATTTATATTCCCTGTGTCCCGGTCGTCATTTGTGTCCCGGTGTTCCAGTCTGTGATTTCTCTTTGAGTGTCCCGGGCGTCATTTATATTCCTTGTGTCCCGGTCGTCATTTATATCCCCCTGTGCCCCCCGGCGTCCCCATTGTAGTTGTGTCCCTGTGTCCCGGTCGTCATTTATATTCCCTGTGTCCCGGTCGTCATTTGTATCCCGGTGTCCCGGTCTGTATATACATTCGTTTTTTAGTTTTGTTTTTCTCCTTTATTTTTTTCCTTTTTTCTTTTTTTTCTTTTTTAGTTTATTTAGATTTTTAGATTTTTTAGTTTTTTTTATTAGTTTTTAAGTTTTTTTGTAGTTTTTACCATTTTTTTAGTTTTTTTTTTTTACTTATGTCCTGGTCGTCATTTATACTCCCTGTGTCCCGGTCGTCATTTGTGTCTCGGTGCTTTGTTGATTGCTAATTTATATTATATTTATATTTATATTTTTTATATTTATTAATATTTTTTTAGTTTTCTTTTTCTCTTATTTTTCAGTTTTTTCCTTTTTTTTAGTTTTTTCTTTTTTAGTTTTTAGTTTTTTTTGTTTTTTACCTTTTTTTAGTTTTTTTTTTTTAGTTTTTTAGCTTTTTTTTTTATTAGTTTTTAGTTTTTTTTTAGTTTTTGCCTTTTTTTAGTTTTTTCAGTTTTTTTTAGTTTTTAGTTTTTTACCTTTTTTTAGTTTTTTTTAGTTTTTTAGCTTTTTTAGTTTTTTTTTGTAGTTTTTACCTTTTTTAGTTTTTTTTCTTCTTTTGTATTAGTGTGAAATAATTCTTTTTTAAATTTCTTCTAATTTTTTACCTTTTTATTTTTTTATTTTTTTTTACATTTTTCTTTTTAAGTTTTTTCTTTTTTTAATTTTTTAGTTTTTTTTATTTTTAGTTTTTTTAGTTTTTTACCATTTTTCTTTTTTCAGTTTTCTTTTTCTTCTCTGTTTTTCAGACGTCATATGCAAACCCTCAATAAAAAAATACATACAACTTATTTTTATATATAGATAAGATATAATCAGGCGTAACAGATATAGTGTAACAGACATAAAAGACAGACAACTTATTTTTATGTATATAGATTTTTATATATAGATACAGTTTCTTCTTTAGTTTTGTTTCTTTTTTAGTTTTTTCTTTTTTTTAGTTTCTTCTTTTTATTGATTTGTTTTCTTCAATTTGTCAATGTTCATTCTAACATTGACGCTTGGAAAAATCTTTACGTGCCAAGCATGCTAAAGCTCCCACAATTTATATTAAACCTCAAAATTTGGGGTATCTGTTTTAAGGTTTTCGGATTACTTTAATCTATTGTCAAAATATATTGAAATATTTGTGCAATTCCCAGTTTTTTTTTGTTTTTTCTTTTTTTTAGTTTTTTAGCTTTTTTTAGTTTTTTTTTAGTTTTTTATCTTTTTTATTTTTGTACGTTTTTTCTTTTTAGGTTTTTTCTTTTTTTAATCTTTTTAATTTTTAGTTTTTTTTAGTTTTTTCTTTTTAGTTTTTTTTTTTAGTTTTTTACCATTTTTCTTTTTCCGAATTACTTTAATCAATTGTCAAAATATTTTGAAATATTTATGCAATTTCCAGTTTTTACATTCTAGTTTGTTTTCTTTTATATATGTAGAAGATATAATCTGGCGTAACGGACAGACAACTTATTTTTATATATATAGATATATATATATACTAGCTGTTGGGGTGGCGCTTCGCGCCACCCCAACACCTAGTTGGTGGGGGCGCTTCGCGCCCCCCCCAAGCCCCCCCGCGCGCGTAAGTCGTTACGCGCCATAATAGTTACGCGCCATTGTAGTTGTGTCCCTATGTCCCACCTGTGAATATAGATATATATATATATATATGGTTTTAACTACGTAAAACTTGCGAATATACAACATTCTTTGCTGTCCCATTGTCTTTGCATATAAATAGATTGTCAGGTTATCCCCCTGTTTCCCCCGGTGTCCCCGTTGTAGTTGTGTCCCTGTGTCCCGGTCGTCATTTATATTCCCTGTGTCCCGGGTCCCGGTCATCATTTGTATCCCGGTGTCCCGGTCTGTATATACATTCGTTTTTTAGTTTTGTTTTTCTCCTTTATTTTTTTCCTTTTTTTTTCTTTTTTAGCTTATTTAGATTTTTAGATTTTTTAGTTTTTTTTATTAGTTTTTAGTTTTTATTTCTTTTTAGTTTTTTTGTCCCGGTCGTCATTTATATCCCCCTGTTTCCCCCGGTGTCCCCGTTGTAGTTGTGTCCCTGTGTCCCGGTCGTTATTTATATTCCCTGTGTCCCGGTCGTCATTTGTATCCCGGTGTACCGGTCTGTATATACATTCGTTTTTTAGTTTTGTTTTTCTCCTTTATTTTTTTCCTTTTTTTTTCTTTTTTAGTTTATTTAGATTTTTAGATTTTTTAGTTTTTTTATTAGTTTTTAGTTTTTTTTTTCTTTTTAGTTTTTTTGTAGTTTTTACCTTCTTTTTAGTTTTGTTAATTTTTTTTTTTTACTTGTGTCCTGGTCGTCATTTATACTCCCTGTGTCCCGGTGCTTTGTTGATTGCTAATCGAACATTCCTTTTGTCCTGGTCGCTTTCTCTTTGAGTGTCGTCATTTATTTTTTTCTTTTTTAGTTCTTTTAGTTTTTACCTTTTTTAGTTTTTTTTTAGTTTTTAGTTTTTTTAGTTTTTTACCTTTTTTTAGTTTTTTTAGTTTTTTAGCTTTTTTATTTTTTTTATTAGTTTTTAGTTTTTTTGTAGTTTTTGCCTTTTTTTTTAGTTTTTTGTCCTGGTCGCTTTCTCTTTGAGTGTCGTCATTTATTAGTTTTTTCCTTTTTTTTTTTAGTTTTTTATTGGTTTTTACCTTTATTTTAGCTTATTTTTCAGTTTTTTCCTTTTTTTTAGTTTTTTTTTATTTTTTATTTTTTTTAGTTTTTTACCTTTTTTTAGTTTTTTTAGTTTTTTTAGTTTTTTAGCTTTTTTACTTTTTTTATTAGTTTTTAGTTTTTTTTTGTAGTTTTTGCCTTTTTATAGTTTTTTCAGTTTTTTTTTTAGTTTTTTATTGGTTTTTACCTTTATAGTTTTTTTAGTTTTTTAGCTTTTTTATTTTTTTTATTAGTTTTTAGTTTTTTTTTAGTTTTTGCCTTTTTTTAGTTTTTTCAGTTTTGACGTCACCTAATCCAGTTTTTTCAGGTGACGTCACCTGACACATCCATCCACACATCCATCCATCCATCCATCCACAGACAACTTATTTTTATATATATAGATATATATATATTTATATCTATATATACATATCTTCTATATATATAAAAATAAGTTGTCTGTCTGTGGATGTGTGGATGGATGTGTGGATGGATGTGTCAGGTGACGTCACCTGAAAAAACTGGATTAGGTGACGTCAAAACTGAAAAAACTAAAAAAAGGCAAAAACTACAAAAAAAAACTAAAAACTAATAAAAAAAATAAAAAAGCTAAAAAACTAAAAAAACTATAAAGGTAAAAACCAATAAAAAACTAAAAAAAAAACTGAAAAAACTAAAAAAAGGCAAAAACTACAAAAAAAAACTAAAAACTAATAAAAAAAGTAAAAAAGCTAAAAAACTAAAAAAACTAAAAAAACTAAAAAAAGGTAAAAAACTAAAAAAAATAAAAAATAAAAAAAAACTAAAAAAAAGGAAAAAAACTGAAAAATAAGCTAAAATAAAGGTAAAAACCAATAAAAAACTAAAAAAAAAAGGAAAAAACTAATAAATGACGACACTCAAAGAGAAAGCGACCAGGACAAAAGGAATGTTCGATTAGCAATCAACAAAGCACCGGGACACAGGGAGTATAAATGACGACCAGGACACAAGTAAAAAAAAAAATTAACAAAACTAAAAAGAAGGTAAAAACTACAAAAAAACTAAAAAGAAAAAAAAACTAAAAACTAATAAAAAAACTAAAAAATCTAAAAATCTAAATAAACTAAAAAAGAAAAAAAAAGGAAAAAAATAAAGGAGAAAAACAAAACTAAAAAACGAATGTATATACAGACCGGTACACCGGGATACAAATGACGACCGGGACACAGGGAATATAAATAACGACCGGGACACAGGGACACAACTACAACGGGGACACCGGGGGAAACAGGGGGATATAAATGACGACCGGGACAAAAAAACTAAAAAGAAATAAAAACTAAAAACTAATAAAAAAAACTAAAAAATCTAAAAATCTAAATAAGCTAAAAAAGAAAAAAAAAGGAAAAAAATAAAGGAGAAAAACAAAACTAAAAAACGAATGTATATACAGACCGGGACACCGGGATACAAATGATGACCGGGACCCGGGACACAGGGAATATAAATGACGACCGGGACACAGGGACACAACTACAACGGGGACACCGGGGGAAACAGGGGGATGTAAATGACGACCGGGACACCGGGACAGGGAATGGTCGATTAGCAATCACCATCAACAAAGCTCAAGGGCAATCATTAGAATCATGAGGTATAGATCTGAATACAGATTGTTTTCCCATGGACCATTATATGTTGCATGTTCAAGAGTCGGTAAACCTGACAATCTATTTATATGCAAAGACAATGGGACAGCAAAGAATGTTGTATATTCGCAAGTTTTACGTAGTTAAAACCATATATATATATATATATCTATATTCACAGGTGGGACATAGGGACACAACTACAATGGCGCGTAACTATTATGGCGCGTAACGACTTACGCGCGCGGGGGGGCTTGGGGGGGGCGCGAAGCGCCCCCACCAACTAGGTGTTGGGGTGGCGCGAAGTGCCACCCCAACAGCTAGTATATCTATATATATAAAAATAAGTTTTCTGTCCGTTACGCCAGATTATATCTTCTATATATATAAAAATAAGTTGTCTGTGTGTGGATCTGTGGATGGATCAGGTGACGTCACCTGAAAAAACTGGATCAGGTGACGTCAAAACTGAAAAAACTAAAAAAAGGCAAAAACTACAAATAAACTAAAAACTAATAAAAAAAATAAAAAAGCTAAAAAACTAAAAAAACTAAAAAAAGATAAAAACTACAAAAAAAACTAAAAACTAATAAAAAAGCTAAAAAACTAAAAAAACTAAAAAAAAAGCAACAACTACAAAAAAAACTAAAAACTAATAAAAAAAATAAAAAAGCTAAAAAACTAAAAAAACTAAAAAAACTAAAAAAAGGTAAAAAACTAAAAAAAACTAAAAACTAAAAAAAACTAAAAAAAGGAAAAAACTGAAAAATAAGCTAAAATAAAGGTAAAAACCAATAAAAAACTAAAAAGAAAAAAAAGAAAAAACTAAAAAAAATTTTCATCTAAAAAACTAAAAAAAAACTAAAAAAGGTAAAAACTAAAAGAACTAAAAAAGAAAAAAATAAATGACGACACTCAAAGAGAAAGCGACCAGGACAAAAGGAATGTTCGATTAGCAATCAACAAAGCACCGGGACACAGGGAGTATAAATGACGACCAGGACATAAGTAAAAAAAAAACTATCTATATATATAAAAATAAGTTGTCTGTGGATCTGTGGATCGTGGATCAGGTGACGTCACCTGAAAAAACTGGATCAGGTGACGTCAAAACTGAAAAAACTAAAAAAAGGCAAAAACTACAAAAAAAACTAAAAACTAATAAAAAAAATAAAAAAGCTAAAAAACTAAAAAAACTAAAAAAAGGCAAAAACTACAAAAAAAACTAAAAACTAATAAAAAAGCTAAAAAACTAAAAAAACTAAAAAAAGGCAAAAACTACAAAAAAAACTAAAAACTAATAAAAAAAATAAAAAAGCTAAAAAACTAAAAAAACTAAAAAAACTAAAAAAAGGTAAAAAACTAAAAAAACTAAAAACTAAAAAAAACTAAAAAAAGGAAAAAACTGAAAAATAAGCTAAAATAAAGGTAAAAACCAATAAAAAACTAAAAAAAAAACTGAAAAAACTAAAAAAAGGCAAAAACTACAAAAAAACTAAAAACTAATAAAAAAAGTAAAAAAGCCAAAAAACTAAAAAAACTAAAAAAACTAAAAAAACTAAAAAAAGGTAAAAAACTAAAAAAAATAAAAAATAAAAAAAAACTAAAAAAAAAGGAAAAAACTGAAAAATAAGCTAAAATAAAGGTAAAAACCAATAAAAAACTAAAAAGAAAAAAAGGAAAAAACTAAAAAAAATTTTCATCTAAAAAACTAAAAAAAACTAAAAAAGGTAAAAACTAAAAGAACTAAAAAAGAAAAAAATAAATGACGACACTCAAAGAGAAAGCGACCAGGACAAAAGGAATGTTCGATTAGCAATCAACAAAGCACCGGGACACAGGGAGTATAAATGACGACCAGGACATAAGTAAAAAAAAAAAACTAACAAAACTAAAAAGAAGGTAAAAACTACAAAAAAACTAAAAAGAAAAAAAAAACTAAAAACTAATAAAAAAACTAAAAAATCTAAAAATCTAAATAAACTAAAAAAGAAAAAAAAAGGAAAAAAATAAAGGAGAAAAACAAAACTAAAAAACGAATGTATATACAGACCGGTACACCGGGATACAAATGACGACCGGGACACAGGGAATATAAATGACGACCGGGACACAGGGACACAACTACAACGGGGACACCGGGGGAAACAGGGGGATATAAATGACGACCGGGACAAAAAAACTAAAAAGAAAAAAAAACTAAAAACTAATAAAAAAACTAAAAAATCTAAAAATCTAAATAAGCCAAAAAAGAAAAAAAAGGAAAAAAATAAAGGAGAAAAACAAAACTAAGAAACGAATGTATATACAAACCGGGACACCGGGATACAAATGACGACCGGGACACAGGGAATATAAATGACGACCGGGACACAGGGACACAACTACAACGGGGACACCGGGGGAAACAGGGGGATATAAATGACGACCGGGACACCGGGACAGGGAATGGTCGATTAGCAATCACCATCAACAAAGCTCAAGGGCAATCATTAGAATCATGAGGTATAGATCTGAATACAGATTGTTTTCCCATGGACCATTATATGTTGCATGTTCAAGAGTCGGTAAACCTGACAATCTATTTATATGCAAAGACAATGGGACAGCAAAGAATGTTGTATATTCGCAAGTTTTACGTAGTTAAAAACATATATATATATATATATCTATATATATATATAAAAATAAGTTGTCTGTGGATGGATGTGTGGATGGATGTGTGGATGGATGTGTCAGGTGACGTCACCTGAAAAAACTGGATTAGGTGACGTCAAAACTGAAAAAACTAAAAAAAGGCAAAAACTACAAAAAAAAAACTAAAAACTAATAAAAAAAATAAAAAAGCTAAAAAACTAAAAAAACTATAAAGGTAAAAACCAATAAAAAACTAAAAAAAAAACTGAAAAAACTAAAAAAAGGCAAAAACTACAAAAAAAAACTAAAAACTAATAAAAAAAGTAAAAAAGCTAAAAAACTAAAAAAACTAAAAAAACTAAAAAAAGGTAAAAAACTAAAAAAAATAAAAAATAAAAAAAAACTAAAAAAAAGGAAAAAACTGAAAAATAAGCTAAAATAAAGGTAAAAACCAATAAAAAACTAAAAAAAAAAGGAAAAAACTAATAAATGACGACACTCAAAGAGAAAGCGACCAGGACAAAAAACTAAAAAAAAAGGCAAAAACTACAAAAAAACTAAAAACTAATAAAAAAAATAAAAAAGCTAAAAAACTAAAAAAACTAAAAAAAGGTAAAAAACTAAAAAAACTAAAAACTAAAAAAAAACTAAAAAAGGTAAAAACTAAAGAACTAAAAAAGAAAAAAATAAATGACGACACTCAAAGAGAAAGCGACCAGGACAAAAGGAATGTTCGATTAGCAATCAACAAAGCACCGGGACACAGGGAGTATAAATGACGACCAGGACACAAGTAAAAAAAAAAATTAACAAAACTAAAAAGAAGGTAAAAACTACAAAAAAACTAAAAAGAAAAAAAAACTAAAAACTAATAAAAAAACTAAAAAATCTAAAAATCTAAATAAACTAAAAAAGAAAAAAAAAGGAAAAAAATAAAGGAGAAAAACAAAACTAAAAAACGAATGTATATACAGACCGGTACACCGGGATACAAATGACGACCGGGACACAGGGAATATAAATAACGACCGGGACACAGGGACACAACTACAACGGGGACACCGGGGGAAACAGGGGGATATAAATGACGACCGGGACAAAAAAACTAAAAAGAAATAAAAACTAAAAACTAATAAAAAAAACTAAAAAATCTAAAAATCTAAATAAGCTAAAAAAGAAAAAAAAAGGAAAAAAATAAAGGAGAAAAACAAAACTAAAAAACGAATGTATATACAGACCGGGACACCGGGATACAAATGATGACCGGGACGCGGGACACAGGGAATATAAATGACGACCGGGACACAGGGACACAACTACAACGGGGACACCGGGGGAAACAGGGGGATAACCTGACAATCTATTTATATGCAAAGACAATGGGACAGCAAAGAATGTTGTATATTCGCAAGTTTTACGTAGTTAAAACCATATATATATATATATCTATATTCACAGGTGGGACATAGGGACACAACTACAATGGCGCGTAACTATTATGGCGCGTAACGACTTACGCGCGCGGGGGGGCTTGGGGGGGGCGCGAAGCGCCCCCACCAACTAGGTGTTGGGGTGGCGCGAAGCGCCACCCCAACAGCTAGTATATATATATATATATATATATATATATATATATATATATATATATATATATATATATATATATATATATATATATATATATATATATATATATATATATATATATATATATCTATCTATATTCACAGGTGGGACATACTAATCGAATATTCTCTGTGTTCCCGTCGTCATTTGTATATCCCCCCTTTGCCCCCCAGCGTCCCCGTTGCAGTTGTCTCTCTGTGTCCCGGTCGTCATTTATATTCCCTGTGTCCAGGTCGTCATTTGTGTCCCGGTGTCCCAGTTTGTAATTTCTCTTTGAGTGTCCCGGTCGTCATTTATATTCCCTTTGTCCCGGTGTCCCGGTCGTAATTTGTGTCCCGGTCTTTAATTTCTCTTCGAACAATCCCTGTGTCCCGGTCGTCATTTATATATCCCCCCTGTGCCTCCGGCGTCCCCGTTGTAGTTGTGTCCCTGTGTCCCGGTCGTCATTTATATACCCTGTGTCCTGGTTGTGATTTGTGTCCCGGTGTCCCAGGCTGTAATTTCTCTTTGAGTGTCCCGGTCGTCAATTATATTCCCTGTGTCCCAGTCGTCATTTGTGTCCCGGTCTGTAATTTCATTAGTTGACAAACATGACGTCAGTCGACAAACAACTTCATGACGACATACAGCTCAATCCTTATAATGACGTCACTCGACAGACAGACAGACAGACAGACAGACAACTTATTTTTATATATGTAGATAAGTTTACAACTGAAACTAAGCCCCTCATTGCACTTCCTGGCTGAAGGGCCGTGAAACGGAAATCAGCACCGCCGGTTGGGACCACAAGGGTCTTGTGCCGTTTTACATATAGGATTATAGAAAACCAGCGCATTACTGAAAACAGGAAAACCAAGTAAAAACATCTGTTTTATATAAAAAAAATGTCGATTTATTAGTTAAAAGTGAGTAAGTAGCCTGACAAAAACAAAATAATTTATAAAAATTTTCATGATCTAACACCAGCTGTGATAACAGTAACTTTCAGCATACAATTAAACTATCTTGAAAAACATAAGCTTAAAAATAAATACTTTTTTAATAACCGCGAAGTCAGTGAACAGCTATACAGAAATATTGGATTGATTTATCAGGTAACATTTAGGTCTCACCAGCTATAATAC